>NW_003519475.1:50479-72483 GCF_000190715.1 Dictyostelium purpureum | reverse complement strand
CGGTCCGGGTTCAGGTTTCAACCAAATAGTAATTTTTCCCCTCTCTTGTTTTTTTAAAAAAAAAAAGGCAAAAACCTCCCCCCCCCCCCGAAGGAGGGAACTTAGATAATTCCCGGTTCCCCCCAAATTAAGAAAAACCCAGCCCCTCCCAATTTTTACCAATTCTCCGAAACGGACCCACCACTGGTACATTGAACCCCTACCCTAAAATTTTCTTTTTTTTTTTTTTTTAATTATTTAATTATTATTATTATTATTGTTATTACTATTATTGATTATCGCTTATTATTATTATTTATTATTATTGTTATTATTATTGTTATTATTGTTATTGTTATTGATTATTATTATTGATCATTATTATTATTTATTATTATTTATTATTATTGTTATTATTATTATTTATTATTATTTATTATTATTGTTATTGATTATTATTGATTATTGATTATTGATTATTATTATTGATTATTATTATTGATTATTATTATTGATTATTATTATTATTGATTATTATTATTATTGATTATTATTATTATTGATTATTATTATTATTATTATTATTGATTATTATTATTATTATTATTATTGATTATTGATTATTGATTATTATTATTATTTATTATTATTGTTATTATTGATTATTATTATTATTTATTATTATTATTATTTTGATTATTATTATTATTATTATTATTATACTATTATTATTATTATTGTTTATTAATGATTATTTATTGTTCTTCATCTGTTTGAGTTGGAGTAAGTGATGGTGTTGATGGTATTGGTGATGGATCATAGTAGATATTCAAATCAAGATTAAAACGGACAACTGTAGTATGTGGAGGTTGTGATTCTTCATCTTCATGTGGTGGTGATTGAGTTGGTGGGAAATCTGATTCTTGTGATTCTTCATTTTGATGTGGTGGTGATTGAGTTGGTGGGAAGTCATCTCGTTGTTCGTCTTGTTGATCTAAATGGTGTTCTTCTTGATTTACTTGCTCTATTTCTTGTTCAAACTCATTTATAAGATTGTGTTGTTGTTGTTGTTGTGGAGGTGTTAAATAAATAGGTTCTTCCAATTCATAAGGGTAGTGATATGGTGGTGAAACATGAATTGGCTCTTCATTTTCAATTGGGAAGTTATGTGTTGGATGTTCATTTTCGTTGTCTTGAACGATTTCTGGTTCTTGATTGTTTATAAATTGTTCATTATTTTCTTGAATTTCATTATTTTGTTCTTCATTATTTATAACTTGTCTATACTCATCATGAATTTCATTATTTTGTTCTTCATAGTTGTCATTAGTATCTAAATTTTCTTGTGATGAGTCTTCGTCTTGGCTTTTTTGTGGTGACTTTGGTGTTGATAATGGGGAGATTGGGGCTTCTGATGGTGATATTGGTGGTGAGACTGGAATTTGATAGGATATCCAATCATAATCATCATTATCTTCAGATGAATCATCGCTATCTTGTTGGTGGGTTGTTGCAGTGGTTGTAGTGGTAGTGGTAGTTGTAGTTGTTGTTGCTGTTGTTGTTGTTGTATGTTGTTGAGATGGAGGAGTGGATAAAATTGGTTCCTCTTCATAGTTTTCTAAATTGTCAATAATGATTTGATGTTCTTCATTTTCTGATTCTAAATCATCATTTGAAAAATCTTCTAAATTGTAAAAATTAACCAAAGTAGTTGGTTCTATTATTAATGCTTCTAATCTTTCTAATTTTTCTAATTTTAAAATTTCTTTTCTTGCAATGTCAACTCCTTCTTTAAAAAAGTTTTTATTTTCGCCTCTGGAGTACTGTAATTGGATTAATAAATCGCGTAATAATTCCTCTAATTGGATTTTCGAAAGTTTCATTTTGAATGTATAAAATATAAGATATTGAAAATATGTAAAATATAAAATGTAATATGTATTTGATGTAGATATGGTGTAAAAATATATAAGCTGGTAAAAATAAAAGGATGTGAAAATATATATAATATAAATAAAATATATGGATAAAAATTATTTTAAAATTTAAAAATTAATTTTTTAAAAATATTTTTTAATATAATTTTTTTTTTAAAAATTAATAATTCAATTTCATTTTAATAACAATATATTTTAAAATGGGGAGTTATAACTATTTTTAAAAATAGTTATAACTCCCCATTTTAAAAAACATACATAATTATCCAATTATCCCATTTTTCTACCTCTTTAATAATAAAAAAAAAAAAAAAACCACTTTAAAATAATCAAAAATAAAATGAATTAAAAGCCTGCCACCTCCAAAACTCTTGGGATTTAATATCAATGTTCTACAATTACTTTAATCTTTCCCCAATCCATATTACTTTGTAATTCTACAATTACTTTTCTTTTATATTACAGTCTTTTTTGTTGAACCTTCTATAACTGTTCACTTTGGAAATCATTCAAGCTATGCTCAAATTGTATTCCCTATTCCTCTTTGATCCTAGCTCTGCTAAAGTCAACGATATTAATAGTATATATGGTCACCTATTACCCATCTTATCTCTTATTTATCTCTTTAACTACATTACCACCTTTACATCTTAATATGTAAATGGCAATCACCTTTTCAAATTACTAATCAATAATCAATCAAGATAATAGCAATTCAAATTATCATAGTGTAATTAATAATATCAATTTATTCTAGTTAATATTATAAAGACCAATTATAATAATTAAATTAATATTTAACAATTTAAAAGTATAAATAGTTCAATTTAATTATTATCAATTATAAGTTCGTTTTTATATTTTATAGAGATAATAAAATTCTCTATTTAAAGTTAATACAGTTTATATAGAGATAATAAAATTCTCTATTTATAGTTAATAAAAAATTATTTTTTTTAATTTTTTAAAATTATGGAAATATTTTTGTTTTAGATAATTTTTTCTATTTTTGATTAACATTGGGTCACCTTTTTTTGGAATTTTTATTACTAACATTTCTTAATATTGTATGCCAATAATGTGTGAATTGCATAGGAATTCATTGAAAGCCGAGGTTAGCTTTGGTGCTGGTTTTTATTTTTTGGGCTGCAAGATTTTATAAAAAAAAATTTATTTTTTTTTATTTTTTATAGTTAAAGTAATTACTTTTTTGGTATTTAAATCATCTACTTAAATTTTGAAAAGAAAATTAATAAAAAAATAATTGATTATAAAAATAAATAAAAATTTGTTTCTTTTTTTTTTTTTAAAAAATATTTTTCAAAACAAACGCCTTAAAAAAAAAATCTCTTATAAAATTTAATCTCTAGTTTTTTAAAAAATAATTAAATAATAATATTGGGTAGTAATTTATATTAAATAAATAAAATGTATAATAATAACAATAATAATAATAATAACATTAACAATAATAATGTTAATAATAGAAACAATGACAATAATAATACAACTAATTCAAGAAAAATAGATAATATTGATGAAGTTTCCGTATATATAATGAAGTCCATAAGAGTGGAAGTTTTAAAATTTCATTTGGTTTAACACAAAATACATGATGTTATTATAGAAAATAGACACAGAACAATTATGGAAAAAATAAGAGCAAATAGATTAAAAATAGAAGAGTTAAAAAGAGAAATCCAATTAGAACAAATTGCAAAAGAAAATTTATATGAACAGAATAGAAAAATAAATAGTTTTAATAAAAATATAATTTTTTATTTAAAATATCTCTATTTTTTTTTTTTTTTTATATTTTTTTTTAAAAAATTGAGAAAAATGATCATTTTTATTATCAAAAATTATTATCCCATAAAAAAACAAATTTTATAAAATTTTTTTCTAAAAAAATTTAAATTCAATTAGATCTTTCAAGAATTCCTTACAGCAATGACTCATCTGAAACCCTTGGATTCTGTCCAAAAACTTTTTTTTATTATTAAAAAAAAAAAATAACCATGTTTTCTTTTTCTTGAAATAAACTATAATTTTTCTGTCTCACAGGTTTCATAATCACATCTGAATTGGGTTATCCAATCCTCACTTTTATAAAAAAAAATAAAACAAATAAAATATTTTTTTTTTTTTTTTTTTTTTTTTTTTTTTTAAAAAATCTTACATAAATATTATTAGTGTAGGTAATAGTATTTTATTTATACAAAAAAGAATAGATGTTACAGTGACCCACTTGTATCGTAAACTCAAAGAAGTATAAACACATGCCAAACAAAAACATATTAATCAATTGATTAATTCCAGATAATAAACTCTGGGAAGATAATCTATGGGAAGATAAAACCTTCTCAAAAGGTATCGACAACTGCAGGGTTCGAACCTGCGCCTCCGAAGAGAATTGATTTCTAGTCAATCGCGTTAGACCACTTCGCTAAGTTGTCAAGTTGATGTTCTTTTCAATTTTTAGAACCCTCACAAAATTTTTATGAAGAAGATTTATTTAATTTATAAATCTTTAACCATCATATTTTTACTAAATTAGATAAAATGAAAAAAAACTGTCACAGTTCAAATTTTAAATTTCAAAATTCAAAATTCAGTTAAAAAAAAAAATGTTTATATAAAATTTATTTTATTTTTTTTTTTTTTTTTTTTTTTTTTTTTTTTTTTTTTTTTTTTCTTTCAAAATTCTCACTTTTAAAAATTTATTTTATTTTTTTTGTTTTTTTTTTTTACAAAAACATTCAAAATAATAAAAAATCAATATAATAAACCTCAGTACCTAAATGAACCCTTTATTTAATAAAGAAAAAAACACCGTCAAATTTTTCCCCACCAAAACGAATTGGGAAAGAATTATGGGGCCTTTAGAAAATTTTTCTGCTTCAGTCTACACAAGAGGTGGTTTATGGTTTAAAGGACACATTGATATTGAAAGATTTGTTAAATCGATGAACGAGTCAATGATAGAATGCGATTTTTTATTATCATATCTATATACCGATGATAAAAATCAACTCTATGCATGTTATCCACCAAAGAGACAAGAAAATGAAGCTCAAGAACAATTAGAAATTGAAGAAAGAAAAGACTCTACTGAATACTCAACATTAGATATTGTTTTACCAAAGAAAATAATCAGCCCTGCTCAACATTCAGGTTTTGTTCAAGATTTAAACGGTGTTACAATGGGTGCATTTAAACTCACCATTTTTAATGACGGTTTTGTTATTGGTTACAATATGAACCATACACTTTTCGACCAAGCCTCAATTTTTTATTATTTAAAATATTTATCAAATATCTATTCTCATGGAATTGAAAAAAGCAGCTTAAAGAAACCATATGCATTTGACTCATTTGATTTAGAAAACGAAAGAATTCATTTTAAAAATCTCGATCAAGCAAGAGAATATGGTGCAAATGTTTTAGGTTTTGTCTATACCCCTGCAACTTCAACCTCATCAACTACTGATAACAGTGCAATCGACTATTTCTCTCAAAATACACAAATTAAATTAATATACGATTTAGAACAAATAGATAAATTCAAAGCTGAAGGTGGTCCAACTTTATCAAAGAATGATATTATATGTGCACTTTTATTCAAAGCATATACCTATACCTCACACCTATCCGATGATCAAGATTTTACCCTTAGATACGCAAACAATATTAGATCAAGACTTAACATGGGTGAAGAAGCTATTGGTAATTTATCACATCAATGTCGTATGGTATTAAAAGTTAAAGATATTAGAGAAAAGAGTATCCTTGACTTGGCAAGAATTAATCGTGCTAGTGTATCAGATATAAAAGGTGACCATTTCAAAGATGACTATAATTTTTACAAATATATGTATATAAACAAGGAAAATATGTTTGATTATATTGGTAAACCAGCATTCATTACCTCGCGTGTTACAAATTGGACAAGTTTTGATTACCATAATACCAAATTCGACGATACTGCCCCATATTCATTAAGATCACATTCAATAGCTGCCTATGGTGTTAATACTATTTCTTTTGATACAGATTCAAACGGTAAAAAAATATATACAACTCCAATTTCAATTCCTCTCGATTGTATCGATAAAGTGGTCGAATTGGGTAAAACAACTAAATTATTTACAACAGGCGATGTATTTAAATAAAATAATAAATAAAAAACTATTAAATTAAAACCATAAATATTGTGTTAAATATATTTATATTTTAAATATGTTATAAATAACATTTATAGTTGTATTTAAAAAAACAATAAAATAAAATATAAAAAAAATGAATATAAAACCTAGATCTACTATTATTGATGGTACTGTTTCTATATGTATAAAATTTAGCTAAAATCCTAAATCCAATAAATAATTCCAAAATCCAATAAATAACATAAAACCTATTTTTTTTTTAAAACCAATTAATTATATACTTTTATTAATAATCAATTTATTTTTTTTGGGCAGCTTTTTTGGCAACAGCGGCTTTCTTCTTTTCTTTGATTTCTCTTTTGGCTTGTTCGGCAGCAGCTTGTTTAACTTCTGGTTTTTGGTTACGTTTTTGTTGGATAACTTCTAATGAAGCACCGACGATGTTTCTTTCGACTTTCTTGGTCTTTCTGGCTTTCTTTTTGGCTGAAACATCAGTAGTGGTGTTTTTGTAGATTCTACGGTAAACAGTTGACCATCTGATATCTCTTGGGTTGATCTTTCTCATGAAGAGAGATTCAGCTTTAGTGTTGATGAAGTGGAAAACTTTAGAGTCACCTCTAACAAATTTCATACCACGAGCTGGGTAGATTTTGAATTCAGTGTAGTTGCAGATGGCTGTCCTATATATTGAAGTTAATCGTTAATAACCATGGTGTATTGCTAATTATGGGTGTGTGTGTAAATATAATCTCTATCCTTTATCCCTATATACAATCCTATCTTTAATCCAATACTTCTTTTGATAATCTATCTTTTATCCATCTTGATTATTATTAATCCTTAATTTTTTTAAGGATAGAGATACATATAAATAAAACACAAAAAAAGAGACATAGTGTCACACATACTTCATTGTTAATATGAGTCAATAAACTGAAAAAAAGAAAAAAATCAAAAAAAAAAAAATTCATGCAATTTTTTTTTTTTTTTTGCATCAAGCGCCCACTATAATTTTTTATGAGGGTGCACAAATTTTTAAAAATTAAAATTTTTTTTCTCATTAACGTTCGGTTTTTTTTTTTTTTTTTTTTTTTTTTTTTGATTATATTTTAATTTCACAAAGTTAAATATAATTTATAATATTTTTTAAAAAGAAATAAATTATAAGTATAATTTTTTTAATAAAAATAAAATTAAAATTAAAAATTAAAAAAAAAAAAAATTTATGTGAGAAAAAAATTAAAAAAATTAGTTAAAAAAAATATTATTTTCTGTTGTTTTTATTCAAATATTTTTGCAAAAGTTTATACTACTATTGCATTCCCATTTATTAATAAACTTTAAAATATAAAAAATAAATTGAATAAAAAAAATAAAAAAATACTAAAAAAAATTTACAATTAGTTTTTTAAAATATAATATTGGTTTTTTTTTTTAAAAAACATAATTTCTTAAAAGTTAAATTAAAAGTAATTAATTCCACAGTTTCAATTGTTAATTTTATGCATTTTTCCTTTTTTTAATTTTTAATTTTTTTTATTTTTTTTATTTTTTTTATTTTCAAATTTATTTTTATTTTTCATTTTTTTTTTAATAATATTTAAATATGAATAATGAATTAAATATAATAATAAATATTTGTAAATTAATAGAATCAAGTTTTGGAATAAATGGGAAATCTAAATTAATATCACAGGTTTTTGATTATGATGATAATGATCAAGAAAATCAAATTAATACCAATACCAATAATAATAATAACCTAAATAATGACAATAAAACAATATTATCAACACAGAAATTGATTTTAACAAATGGTAACATAGGTTTATATTTCAAATGTCTCATCTATTTAAATATCTAATATTTTCTATTTCAATAGATGGATTAAAAATTTTAGCATCATTTAATAATAATTCAGTTTATTATAAGATACTATTAGAACATTCAAATTTAATATATAGACAGTATGGTAGTGGTGTATCACAATTTATAATATTGTTTGGAAGTTTATTAAGAGAGTCGATAAAGTTAACAAAAAAAGGATTTACAATTAACGAGATTTTAGATGAATACAAAGAATGCAGGTTATTTTTAAAAAAATATCAATTTACATCATCAGCAATAACAGAAAATGAAAAACAGCATGTCCAAATTAATTATAATATAAAAGATAATTTTATAAATCATTATTTAGAATCAATAATCAAAGCAAGTGTATCAAAAAATTTATTAAATAATTATATTAAAGAAATAACAAAAATAATTAAAAGTCTTTTAAATAAACTGCCAACACTAGATCCAGATAAAATAAAAATATTATTATTGGTAAACGATGATGAGGATGATGAAAGAGAAGAGGATGAACAGGATTTCAGTTTTCAATTATTCGATGGTATATTGTTTGAATCAACATTTTCATTTGCTGGTAAAGATCATTTGGTCAAATATATAGATAACCCCAAGATTTTGTTACTAAATCATGAAATCGAATTAAAGCATCAAAAAGAATTTTCAAAAATCGAAATTGGTGCAAGTAAAGAAGATCAAGATATTGGCCAGTTATATTTAAAATATATAGAATCAGAAAAGCAATTACTATTTGACCAATTGAATAATATATATAGCAACGAAGTTAATTTGATTCTAAACAAAAAGATTATAGGAGATTTAGCAACACAGGAGTTTGTAAAAAAATCGATTGGTAAAGAAGAGGGAAGTCAATATAGAATTCAATGTAATGGTTTAATTAAAGATGAGCTATTTGATGAAATTTTAAACTCGACAGGTGGAATGGTTCAATCAAGCTTAACATCATTATCAAAGAATACAAAGTTTTATGGAGCATGCAAACGTTATAGACAAATAAATATAGGTAAAAAATCATTTGAACTTTTGGAAGGTTTAGATGGATCAACTCAAACCATAATATTAAAGGGATCAAGTAAACAAAGTTTAAAACAGTTTAAACAAGGACTATTATCATTAATAAAATCAATAAGATCAATAATAATAAATGATAATTATAATGTTGTTGGTGGCTGTGGTAATTTCGAATTAAAAATTATAAAACTATTAGAATTAAAAATTAATAATATTACAAATAGTAATGACAATAATGATAATACTAGTAGTAATAATATTAAAAAAATTATATTAATCAAAAGTTTAATTAAAAGTATATCAAGTATTATTAAATTATTAATAGCAAACAGTAATTTAGATTTAGAATTATTTGACCAGCTATTAGAATTCAGCGACCAACATAATAGTGCCATTGATATCGAAAACAACTCGGTTGGGTCCATTCTAGAATTAAAGCTATTTGAATCAAATTCAATGAAATTTTCAATTCTTAATTCATCAATCGAATTATTATCAATATTTCTAAAATCAATTTAAATAAAAATACTTTTTTTTTAAAAAACCAAAACTGCATTTAAAATTTTTTTTTTGGTTTTATAGTTTTTTTTTAAAGTTTAAGGTCAATAATAAAAATTACTAAAATTTGGTATTGTAAAAAATACATTAAAAAAAAAAAATAATAATTATTATTTATTTTATTTATTATTTATTTATATTTTATAATTCATCATGTTTTGATGATTTTTCTTCTTGGACTGATTCTTCTTGGGTTTCTGGTTCAGCTTTATATTCGAATTCACCTGGTTGGTTAAACATTTCGTTGTTACCATCAAATGAAACTTGTGGACCAGTATTGGTTTGTTGTGGTGATTGGTAATCAGCTTTAGCGATTTGTTCTCCACTGATTAACATAATTTTGTAAATCCAATCGGCGAAACTAGTTGGGTTTTCAATAGAGTAACCAGCAGTTAAGGCAGAGGTTTCATAAAGAACATTAGCAGAAATTTTAACGACTTCATCTTGTTCACCAAACTCTACTAATCTAGATAAGAGTTGTTTGATTAATTGATGTGATGGATTAATTTCCATAATTTTCTTTGGATTGAATTGTGGTTGGGTTTGACCATGAGCTTGAGCTTTCATGATACGTTCCATATTACCGGTGAAACCCCAAGCGTTTGAAACTAAAATTGATGGTGAGTCAGCTAAAACTTTTGAAATGGTAACTTTTTCGACCTTATCTGAAAGAGTCTTTTTAAGGAAATCAGTAAGTGGTTTGAATTCTTCGGCGGTTTGTTTACGTGATTCTTCTTCTTCGGCGGTTTCGTCGAATTTAACACCATCACGAGCTAAATTGGTGAATTTGTATTTATCGTCATATTTATCTAATTGTGGAATTAAATATTCATCAATGGCATCAACAAAATATAAAACTTCATAACCTTTTTTGATGGCTTGTTCGATTAATGGTGAGGCTTCAACTGATTCCTTTGATTTACCAGAGATAAAGTAGATTTGGTCTTGGCCTTCTTTCATACGTGAAACGTAGTCTTCGAATGAGGTGAATTCGTTTTTGTTTGATGGGAATAAAAGGTATTTGATTAATCTATTCTTGTTTTTGCTATCTTCGATGATGCCTAATTTAACATTTGAACCGAATTTCTTGAAAAAGTTGTGGAAGTTGGTTTTATCTTCATCTTCAGCTAAACTTTTAACCATTTGAATGAATTTAGAGACAACAGCTTTTTTAATAGAGTCGAGAATTTTGCTTTGTTGTAAAATTTCACGAGATACATTTAATGGTAAATCATCAGAGTCAATGACACCAATGAGGAAACGAAGCCAGTTTGGAACTAAATCTTTGAGGTTATCAGTGATGAAAACACGACGAACAAAAAGTTTAAGACCAGATGAGACAGCGTCTAAATCAAACATATTTGATGGTGGGTTTTCTGGGATGTAGAGGATGGAACGAATAATTGGGTCGGTTTCAGTTCTGAAGTGAGTGTAGGTAATTGGGGTTTCTTGGTTCTTTGAGAGTGATCTAAAGAATTCAGTGTATTCTTCCTTGCTGATTTCAGATTGTGATTTCATCCATAATGGTTTGGCATCGTTTAATTCTTCCCATTTGTAAACAGTTTTCTTTTCAGTAGCTGGTTCTTTTTCTTCAGCAGCATCTTCATCTTCTTCAGTGGTGGTGGTTTCTTCGTCATTGGTGGTTTCTGGTTTAGTTTCTGGTTCTTTTTCTTCGACTGGAACTTCAATTTCTTCAGAGGTGTATAAAAAGATTGGGAAGTTGATGAATTGACTGTATTTCTTGACGAGTTCACGAATGGTTTGTTGTTCTAAGAATTCTTTAGAGTCTTCTTTGATATGGAGTGAAATACGAGTACCTCTACCAAGAGTGTTACCTTTTGGATCTTTAGCGATGGTGAATTGTGATTGTGAATCTGAGGTCCAGATGTATTGATCATCGTCGTTACTCTTTGAGGTGACAACAACAGAGTCGGCAACTAAAAATAATGAATAAAAACCAACACCAAATTGACCAATTAAGTTTGATGAGTCTGATGATTCGCTAACTTTTTGAATAAATTCTTTAGTGCCTGATTGGGCAATGGTACCTAAATTCTTGATTAATTCGTCTTTAGTCATACCAACACCTTTATCAGTAATATGGAGAACATTGTTTTCTTTATCAATCTTGATATGAACATCTAATTTAGATTGTTCACCTTCGCCTAATAAACTTGGATTGGTTAAGCCTAAAAATCTAATTTTATCTAAGGCCTAATAAAAAATAGGACGGAGAAAAAAATTTCAAAATTTTTTTTTTTAAAAATTAATATGAAAAAAATAAATAAAATTAATATATATGATTAAATTATTGCACTTACATCTGAGGCGTTTGAAATTAATTCTCTTAAAAAGATTTCTTTCTTTGAATATAATGAGTTGATGATAATGTTCATAAGTTTGTTAACTTCTGTTTGGAATGTGAATTTTTCACCTTTTTCTTCAATTAATTTGGCTTCAGCTTCTGTGTAACCATCACTTTCTAAATTGGTGGTAGTTACATCATTTGCTTGTGTGCTTGGAGTGAAAACTACAAAGAGTAAAGCAAAAATTGTGAAGACTAAAAATAATTTTGTAAATCCTCTCATTTTTTATTATTACAAATACAATATAAAAAAAAAAAATAAAAAAAAATTTCAATTTTTTTTTTTTTTAAAAATCTCAATTTTTTTTTTTTGAACGCATCGTCATCAAATAGTGGTTATCATAACCGGTAACGATACAAATAATATGCGAATCTTGATTAACAAAAAAAAAAATATATAATTTAGAAATAATTATTTTTTTATTTTTTTTTATAAATAATTTGTTTTATAAATAATTTATTTTTTTTCATTTATGCCATAATAAAAAATAATTAAAAAAAAAATAACGAGAAATAAAAATGAACCTTTTAATTAATTAAAAGGGGTAGACACATAAATTAATATAATTTTTTTTTATTTTATTCTTATATATGGTTATTTTTTATTGATTGAGAACCAAACCAATTTAATTTACTTTCATTTTCAATTTTTGATTAAGTTGTTAACAATAAGACCTTGGGAGTTTGGGATTTCTCTAAGGGTTATTGTTGCATACCAAGATTTCTTTTATTTTTTTTGTGGTAATTTTGATGATTATGATGACTCTAAATAATCTCTGTTATTAATTATTTTATAAATTGATTTTTGTCAGCCTACATTTGATCTATTATAAAATGCATCTTTTTTGATTAATATGAATAAATGTTAATAAAAATTATTTGTATTAATTTACATTATATTCAAATATTTTGTGATTATCTAAACAATGAACATTCAACAGCAAAAGGATATTTTAAAAAAAAAATAAAAAAAATAAAAAAAAAAATTTAAAAATAAAATTTTAAAATAAAATTTTTTTTGAATTCCCACACCAAGCACAAAATGAAGCATGCATTGTTTGGATAAAAATACAAAATATTTATAAATAACACAATTGTGTCTAATAAATTTTTGTGTTCACACAATTTACTATCAGTGTGGAATTATTTTGGGGCACCACTAGTTTTGGCAAACCTTCACCAACCTTTTAAACAAACAAATAGTAAAATAAAAATTTTATTAATAATAATTAAAATAATAAATATTTCAATAAATAAAAATAAACAATTTAATCCAATTAATTTATTTTAATTTATTTTTATTTTTTCAATAACAAACATATATTTTTAATTTTTTTCTATAAAATTGAGTTATTTATAAAAAAAAAAATCTGGAAAAATAAAAAAATACAATTAAAAGAAAGAAAAGAAAAAACTTTATTTTTAAATATAATAATAAATATAAATTAAATGATTATTGGATTATAATAAATCCAAATTCTGATTTTAATTTTTGGATTTTTTTTATTTTGTGGGGCTTTTTTTTTTTATTTTTATTTTTATTTTTTTTTATTTTATTTTTTTTGAAAAAAAACCATTTCTTGGTCTTCCGAATTAGTGAAGGAAAATATTATAATAATAGAAATATTTGATAACAATTACTTAATTATTTATTTATAACATGATTAATTCTTTACATTATTATTATTATTATCATCATTAAAATTTTTAACAGATTAGTATTTATATCTAATGTTGATTTATTTATAAATTGGATTAAAATAAAAATTTATAAATATTAAAAATAATTTTTACAATAAAGGGGGTAACACATATAATTATAATAAACTGCATCAAAACTTTTTCAAATAAAATGTTAAAAAAAAACAGGTGTGAAACTATTAAAAATTTTTATTTTTTTAATTTTTTTTAAATTTTTTTTTTTATTTTTTTTTTTATTTTTTTAATTTTTTTGTTTTTTTATAAATTTTTTTTTTTAAACTAAATTTTATTTTTTTTAACTATACTTTATTCTATTTTTCATTTTAATTTAACTGTTAATAATACATACATATATAAATAAACATGGGTAATAAAGATCATTTTATGCCATCAGCTATTCCAGTTCTTGAAAAGAATGTTATGATTATTTGTGGTATTCTTGTATGTTTATTTTAAACAATTGATCAAAAAAAAAAAAAGTAATCAAGTACTAATTTTTATTTTTATCTTTTTTAGGATTTCTTCTTATTCGGTATTGGTACTATTATCCTTGGTGCTTTAGATGACTGTAACATTTGGTGTGTTTTAATCGGTGTTTTACAACTCTGTTTACCAGTACGTATTTTTTTTTTTATTATTACCAAAAATAAACAATGTTTACTAATTTGTTCTTTTTTTTTTTCCAATTTAATCAGTTTGTTGGTTGGTTCTGGAGTATCATTTGGGGTGTTCTTATTTTAATTAAAGGTTTAGCTTAAAAAATTTCTAATTTTTTAAAACTATATAAACCAAAAAAAAAAATATAAAATAAAAAAAAATTAAAAAATCTTGTATTTATTTATCTAAAATTATTTACCTATATATGTATATATGGATATATTGACATATATTTATATTTTATTTTGTTTTTACCCATTAAAAATTAACCTTTTTTTTTTTTAAAATATAAGATAATTATATAATATTATAACCCAAAAATTATTAAAAATAATCTGCAAAAAAAAAAAAAAAAAAAACTTAAATACTTATTTTAAAAATAAAAAAAAATAAAAATAAAATCATAACCTTCTATAAAAATTTTCAAATAAACATAAATAGAACATTACATTTGACATCATACTGCATCATAGTTTTGAATAAAAAAATAAAAAACTTATTTTATTTTTTTAAATGGTTTTATTGTATTTTTTTAAATGGTTTTTTATTTTTTTCTTGAAAATTTTTTTTTAAGAGAAATTTGATTCATCATTTTTTGAAAGTATGATCATAAAAAAATTAATATCCAAATAGATAAAAAAAAATTAAAAATAAAAAATAAATTTTTTTTTTTTTCATTCACAATTTATTATATTATAATTCATATTTTTCTTGTTTGTGCTGGGACATAGCTTTGTTTATAAAAAAGAAATGATTTATAAAAACATAAACTAAAAATCCAACCAAACTTTTTTTTTTAATTAATTTTTCTATTATATTATAGGTTATTATATTTAAAAACCCAACTAAATCTCCGCAATCAGAAATATCTGTTGGAATTTTAAAACCTCCTTCTCCTTTGAAGATTGTGTCATCTTTATTACCAGATGGTTGGGCAAATTTATGAATTTGGGTACTGAAAAGTTTTTGAACTTTATCAACTGTAGTTTTTACTTTTAAATTATCACCATCTCTAGTTGATTGAATACCTTGTGATTGAAGGAAATTGGTGACCTTATCAAAATGTTGTTGGGTTGGTCTAGTCATACTTTCGATTTCGTCTTGACCTAAATGTTTACCATAGTTTTTGCTCTTTGGGTCTGATACATCTTTTAACTTTTTTTAAAAAAATAATTAGAGTTGTGTTTTATAATAAATTAATAAATATTAGCTACTTACTTGATGTTCTATCCAATCTGCATTTCTAATTTTTAAAACTAATGAAAAATTAATTTCACTTGATGGATCAGCTAAACCTACATCCTAAATGATAAAAAAAAAATAGGAATAAATTAGTTTTTAAATAATATAAATCTATGATTATATTTTATCATATTTACTTGTGTATATTTTGCAAAATGTGGAATTTTATCTGGAATTCTATGTGGTTGTTGTTGTAAATTTGTTGACATTTTATTATTTTGTTTTAATATTATTAAATAAAATAAATAAAAGAATTTATTTTTAAATACCGTTTCATAATTTTTTGAAATTAAATATAAAAAATAAAATTAAATAAAAATAAATTCTTTTATTATTATAATTGTAATTATAATAATATTGATTCAAAATCATTACCTTTTAAATAAAGTTAATCGAATTTAATATTTATTATTTTCATTGATAAGGAAAAAATAATTAAAAAAAAATTAAAAAAATTAAAAAAAAAAAAGTGTGGTGTGGGGGTTCTTTTATTTAAAAAAAAATTATAATAATAATTTAATTAAAATAATAATATGATAATATAAATAGTAATAATAGAAATAATTAGAAGGTAAAAAAAAATATTAATTAAGTTTACCTAAAATCAAATTAAACTTAAAATTATTATTAAACTTAAAATTATAACTAAACAAAAAATGAAAAAAATAATTTTAATTTAAAATTTTTTAATATAATTTTTTTTTTATATTTATAATAATTAAATAAATCTAATAGAAAATTAATATGAAAAATAATTATATTATAAATAATAATGTTAATATAGAAAAATAAATTGTTAAAATGAAAAGGGGTCATTTTTTGTTTATATGTGGATTAATAAATTTTATTTTAAGTTTTAATTGATATATTAAAAAAACAATAGATAAAAGATTAAAAAAAAAAAAAAAAAAAAAATTATTAAATCACTATATCAAAAATTAAAAAAATAATCGGTTTAACTATTTATAGTAATATTTATTCTTTTACACAGTCATTATTTGTTTTTTGTTCTGTTTTTTAAATAATTAAAAACTCTTTTATGTAGTAGTAATAGTACATAATTATTTTTGTGTTGTTTAAAATAGAAAGAAATTTAACTTTTAAAACTTTTTTTTTTTTTTTTTTAATAAACATAACCAATTAATTTATAATTTATATTTTTTCATTTTAAAATAAAACAGATAAAATATATTAAAAAAAATAAAATAGAATAACTCTGAAATCAAAATTAAAAAACTTTAATAGAATGACTTTTTTTGAAGAGTTTTATATAATTTTTAAACTTTCATCACTACTACCCACCCAAGACTACACCACAATAATCCATTTCGGTTTCTAGTATTGGTGTTATTTTTATTTATTTTTTTAAATTTCAAATAAGCCCCAATCTAAATACCAAATATGTACATACCCCATTTATTGTGACTGTTTACTTTTATTTTAAAAGAAGTAAAACCTAATACTATAACTTATTTTAGTAAATCCATCTTGTTTGTATTGATTTATATTGTTTTGTATTGTTTTGTTATCTAAACCATTCCAACAATTACCCCAAGGGGTTTTTTGGTGGTGCTGTGTTCTTTAATTAGTGTACCCCTCTGTGTTTATTGTTAATATTTTTTCTAAAGTGTTTTTTAAAAGTGTGTGTGTTTGTATAGTTGGTAAATTTTATACATCATCAAAGAACAGCAAAAACAAAATAGTTTTTTTATTTTTTTTAGTGATTAAAATTACTCTAGTTTGTACGAGATTAATTTACTTGATTTTTGGTCAATAACAATTATAATCACATTTGTTTATAAATTTAACAATTAAGGTTTATGATAATCTAAAGTGTTTTTTTTAATTCAACTCTATAATCAATAATAACGATAATAATAATAGTAATTAATTGTAACAATAATTAATAACAATATTGAAAATAATAAAAATGTATTTTTTAACTACCATTTTCAATTATACACATTATAATTTATGGACAAAATTTCATGATATTATCAATTATCGATATCTTTATAATAATAAAAAGAACACACACAAATTCATAAAAATTGTTCACACATACATACACACACACTCTTTCAAATACACACTTACACAACAGCACTCAAATTATATCGCTCTCTAAAAATTAGTGTTATTAATAAATTAATATTATTTTTTAAAAGAGTATAAAAAAAAAATTATTAGAGATTAATGGAAAATAATTTATGTGATTTTTATTCAAAATTACCAATAATTTTTTATTTTTTTTATTTTTTTATTTTTTTTATTTTTATTTTTATTTTCTAAATAATATCATTTTTTTTGCATTATTGAAATAATATATATATATATAATAAATATTAAAATTAACAATAAGATTTTAATAAAGTCAACAATATAAAAAAAAAAATATATTTTTCCTTCCCAATACCAATTAAAACATCATCAATCTCTTTAGTTTTTTATCAACATCAACATCATATATTTTTATGTGGGTGTGGGTGTATCAAGCTCATGTTTTTTTGTTACAGAATAAAATTAAACACAAAAGGAAAAGAAAGAACCACCTAAAAATTGATATGCACTTTCATATATGCACTTATATATTTCTTTTATAACAAAGATAGATTAACACACAACCACACTTTTTTAATATTTACATACAAAACAAAATATAGAAGCAAAAACATTTTCAACTTGCAAATAACACACACACACACACAACACACTTTTAAAATTTAATTTCACTAACCACTAAACCCAAATCACACTTATAAAAAACAAAACACATTCTCTCATTAACACTCTAAACTCTTTTAAAATAAACAATTAATTGTATCATTATTTTTATTATTATACACAATATTTACACAAACAACAGATATAAACCCACCCCACTTTTTCACAATACTATTTTTTAAAAAATCATATGCTTAATTTTCTAATATAATATTAAAACAAAAAAAAAAACAAAGACTTTTGAAAAAAGTCCACTCTAACCTCCAAATTAAATAATGGACATCTCACCTCTTACCTCTCCTCTAAATCATATGATGATTAAGAAAAAATTAATTTTTAAAAAAAAAAAAAAAAAGTGTATATAACATTAGTTTGATATATACTAAACCAAACATAAGAAAATTAATAATAGAGTAATAGTATTATTAGGAGAAATAATAATAATCATGTTTTTTAATAATATTATTATTATCATTATTAAATCTTAGATCATGATTTTTGTCAACTGAAAAAAAAAAAATAACTTATAAAACAATATTTAATTAAATAATTTAATTTATATATAGAGTTCATATTATATTGTGTATATATACTTAAAAAACAATAGAGTAGTATTATAGTTATTATTGTTTGTTGCTGTTGTTTTTTAATTCAAAATAAGCAAAATAAATAAATAAAAAATATTTTTTTTTAAAAAAAATCAGGCTCACACATACATATGTTATTTTAAAACCTTGTGTATAATAATGAAGGTAAAAAGGTGGTAACTGTATCATCCAACCCAAAATTTAAAAAAATTCTTATTATTCTTTTCCAAAAAAAAAAAAAAAAAAAAGATTTGTTTAAAATAAAAAAAATAAAAAAAAACACAAAAAAAAAGTATAGATTATATCCATCCATAAAATTAAAACATATATTAATATGATCATTTTTTGTACCTGATTATATAAATAAATAATTGTTTGTTTTTTTTTTTTTTTTTTATAAAATAATAGTTTTTTTTTTTTTTTTTTTTTTAAAAATCATTTTTTTATTTTTAAATGTTGGTTTTGTACAGAATAGTTGTTATTGCTTTTTAAAGGGATCTTGTTAGTCTTAAATCGAATCAAAGAAATTAAAAACCAACCAACTATTATTTTAAAAAAAAAAAACTATTATTTTATTTTTATTTTTTTTATTTATTTTTGTATATGTATTTATTTTTTATTTTAAATAATTAATATAAATTTTTAAAAAAATTCTATTTAATTTGAATCATTTTTGAATTTATACAATTTTTAAATAATCAATAATTTTTGTTATTGTATTGTATCAGGTTGCTGTTGTATTTTTTTTTGTTTTAGTTTCATTCTTGTGTGTGTGTGCTTTTAATTTTATTTTATTTATTTTTTCAAAATTATTTTTATTTTTATTTTTATCATAAATCATTTTCAAATTTTGCAAAAATTATTATATTTTTTAATTTAAATATTTTTAATAATAATAATCATTAAATCAATCAATCAGGCTTTAAATCTTTGTATTTTCTTTATAACTATAATTTAAAATAATTATTCTCTTTATACTTTTGTTTATTATAATAATAGTTTTTAAAAATTTATATATTTTATCAATAATTAAATATTCTTTTTATTTATTTTAATAATAAATCTATTTTAATCTCTTTTATCCAAAATATAACTGTTTATTTATAATCGTTACATATATTCATTTACTGTAATTTAAATATTTTTTTTTTATTTATTTTCAAATCGCAATTTAATCAATAAATATTTTTTTTTTTTTTTATGATTTGTTTTTTCATATATACAATCAAAAAAATCAAAAAATATTTTTATATATACAGCAATTAGTAAAAATATAACAAATCAAATAATATAGTTTTTTCTTTTTTTTTAAAATTTTTTTTTTTTTTTTTAAAATTAAATGGATACATTTTCAAATCACGAAATGAACTACTATCACTTTCAAAAATATGAAAACCAAAATCAACAATCTCAGCCATTCCAGCCCCAATCCCAACAATCATCATTTAATATTTTTAATAATTTCTCATCATTAAAAGATAATAATAATAATAACAACTATGGGGCAATATTAAATACAAACAATAATAACAATTCAAACAACAATAGTAATATCAATAATAATAGTAGTAACAGTGTTGCAAATACTAACAATACAACATTTCCAACCCCAAGTAGTAGTGGGAATAGTAGTTATTATAACACTCCCCTCATTAACATCACTAAACTCAGTGTCACAACCAGTATCACCAACAAAGGCATCATCACCACCAGTTAATGTTGGTCAATTTTCAAACAACAATTTCAATACCAATAGTGATATTCATATGTCCAACTATAACCTACCTCATTTTCATCATTTTAATAGCTACCATACAAGTCATGACAATACAATAATAACACCAATTCACACATCAACTACCAATAGTCCAAATTTAAATAATGGAAATAGTGTTGATCGTATGAATATTAGTGGTAATAATATTATGGCAAGCCCAATAATTACATCAAATAATGGAAACAATCAAAATATATCAATAACACTAAATAACAATCAGTCTAACTCTCTACCAAATAGTATAAACTCAAACTCATCATCCACACCATCACTCTATGACTCGTCACCATCAATCAACTCAAGTCCTATTCAGCTTAGTCCACTTTTAACTGTACCAAACTCTCCAAATGTAATGCATGGTCACTCCCACTCATTACCAAATGGCTCATCGTTCAGTTTAAATCCAAATAATCACCAACATCATGCAACCAATAACTTAAATAACTTTAATAACTTTAATCATAATAATTTAAATGGCAATAATGAGTTTTTAAATCCATTGTATAGTCAATCAAGGTAATTATTTAAAACCATATACATATAAAAAAAATAAAACAAATTACTAATTTATTTTTTTCATTAGAAATCATGATACCCCATGGTTTTGTGTAGTAAATCAACAGTCACCCCTATCAGGTGGGTTCCCATTACCCAATGTATTTTCAACTTTTCAAACACCTTTATTTAGAAACTTCTATCATCAAATAGAATTCTTTATACCTGATTTGGCTATGCAAAGAAAATACCAAGGTAGTAGAATATATATCGCAGATTCCATTGGGTATAGTGGTAACGCAAAGAAATTTATAAACTCTCCACAATCACTCGATGAAGTTGCTTTAATTTTAGAAGGTCAAGTTTTAGACATTGATTTTAACCCCTTGCCCCAATGTACCTGTTGTAAAGATTATTTCCAAAGTAGATTCTATTTCGCTACCAATCCACAATGTAAAGAGAAGCTAGTTCTTGTTAAAAGCAATGTTACATGTTATGTTCAAAATGGTTTATTCCCATTCCAAATTAAAATTATGTGTTGTTCAAAACATCATAATAATAATAGTTTGGTTCTTCATCTATGGCTAAGAGATGCTCAAACTAAACAAATAGTAATGTCCTCAGTACTCTCATCTTATATTAAACAATGGAAAAGAAGTAAATCAGTATCAGGTCATATGTAAATTCATTAAACAATAATAAATAAAAATAAATAATAAATAATAATATTTTAGTAAATAAATCAATTTATAGATAATAATAATATGATTTCTATTTTTCTTTTTAGATAAAAAATTTTATCACATGTAAATAAATTTAATACGCCATATTTATAAATTACCAATGAAAGTTTTTTTTTTTTTTTTTTTTTTTACAAATATTTTTATTCGTTTATTTAATTTAACAACATTTAATTAGTTTAGAAGTGGGTGA
>NW_003519475.1:14227-50327 GCF_000190715.1 Dictyostelium purpureum | reverse complement strand
TGATGGGGTTTTAACTTTGGCAAAGTAGTTGGTACCGTTGACAAGCTATAATATAAAAAATGAATATATAAGTATTTTGTTGATTTTTTTTTTTTAAATTTTGATTAACTTACTTGAGTTTTGTATGAGACTGGTTCGAATTCAGTGACATTTAAGGTTGATTTGACTTTGTCATCAACTTTTGATAAGACTTCTTTGATTTCAGCGTCGACTGGTTTGACTTCTTTTAATGAACCTAACATTTTATTATTTATTGATTATTTATTGATTTGAATTTAATGAAAATAAAAAATTTAAAAAATTTCTTTTTATGCAAAAAGAAAAAAATTTAAATTTTTAGAAAAAAAAATAAAAAAATAAAAAAAAAAATTAAAAAAAAATAAAAAAAATAAAAAAATTGTTTTTTAATAAAAACTGGTTAATATATTTTTATTTTTTTCTCCAGATAATAATAATTATTACTATTGTTAGTTTTTCGAGTTAAAATGTCCTGTTTTTTTTTAAATTTTTAATATTCAAAGCATTTTAATCCAATAATTTAAAAGTTGAGAATTTAACCACATTTGATTAAATTTCATATATTTGTTTTTCACCCACTATCATATCTTTTTTATAATCACCCATATAGAAAAAAAAAGAAGCAATGGAATCTTTTTTATTTTCACACAATTATTTTAATTATTATTTAATTTAAAAAAAAAAAAAAAAAAAAAAAAATTTTAATTTTTTAATTTTTTTTTTAATTTTTTTTATTTTAAATTAAGTATCTTTTGTAATTTGTTATAATAATTATATTAAAAATAATTATAAAATAATAAATAATAAAAAACAATAATAAAAAAAATAATATAGTCAATAATAATAAAATAATAAAATTGTATTATTATAAAAAATATTTATAAACCAATAATTAAAATAAAATAAATATTAAAATAAAACAATGTCATTAAGTAGTTCAGATACAAGTGGTATTGATGATGATGACGGATATGAAGATATAGTGGATGAAATACTATTAGAGGAGGATGATGATGATATCAATGATGAGGATGAGGAGTATTATGAATTAAATGCCAATAATACTAGTAGCAATGGTGATGTATTTAATAACAGTCGTATAAATAATAAAAGATCGAGATTAAACAACAACAACAACAACAACAACAACAACAACAACAACAACAACAACAATAGTAATAACAATAACAATAATATAAACAACAATAATGATAAAGAAGATAGTAGTATTGGCGAAAGCGAAGAAGAGGAAGAGGAAGAAGAAGAAGAAGAAGAAGAATACGAAGACGAAGAAGACAACGAAGACGAAGATTTTTATAGTGATGAAGATGTATTAGATGATAATGACGAAGAAGATGATGGCTACGTTTTATCAGAACTAATTCCATCATTTTTTAGGGAGGTCTTAAATCACTATCGTGGTAGAAATAATAACACTAATAATAACAATAATGATAGTAGTACTAACAATAGTGCCAAGGTAATAAAATCTTTAACTGAAGGAACCATCGTTTCTCAAATACAATCAAGAACAAGAGATAGTAATACCAAGGTTGATCAGTATTTATTTAATGTAACTTTTTTATTATTATTTAAATATAAAATATTAGTATAATTATACTAATATTTTTATTATTAAAAGAGAGAGATTAAAGAAAGAGGAGTTGAAAATATTAGAATATCTCAACACTATTTACCAAAAAGCAAAGGTGTATTAATAGATTCATTGGAAGGTAGGGCCTTTTGTTGTAAAATAACTAATGATGGGAAAAGACTCATGACCGCAAGCCAAGGTAAGTTTATATTATTAAAATTGTTTCAAAATTAATATTAACTGTTTTTATATTTATTTTAGATAAAAAAATTAATATTTACGATACAAGTACTTGGGAAAAAATTAAAACTATTGATGCTATTGATATTCATTGGTCAATTATTGATACTGACTATAGCCCCGATCAAAACTGGTTAATTTATTCCTCATGGAGTCAATATATACAATTGATTAGAGTAGATTATAACCAAAGTGATGAAGATTACACCAGAAACACAAATAATCAAACCATCAGAGGAGGTATTAGACAAAATGCAGAAAATTATCACGAAAGCTTATTTTTAGAGTAACTAATTTATATTAATTTTTAATTTAACTTTAAAATACTGACTCTTTTATTAATTAAATATAAATAGCCCAACCACAGAAAGATTTTGTGTATATAGCTTAAAATTTTCACCAAACAATAAAGAAATATTATGTGGCTGTTCAGAAGGTATAGTAAAAATATATGATCTAGAGACAAGATCAAATTTGTGTAGTTTCGGTGGTCACCCAATAGATGTAAATAGTATATCGTACTTAGATTGTACCGGCAATATATTTATGAGTGGCAGCGATGACACCTCAATTAAAATTTGGGATAAAAGAATGCTCGACTCAACACAAAATGGCAAAATTGATCCAATTGGTATTTTCACTGGCCATCAGCGTGGTATTACACATGTATCATCAAAAGAAGACGGTGTTTATTTATTAAGCAACAGCAAAGACCACTCTGCCAAACTTTGGGACATTAGAAAGATGGGTGATCCCAAAACAAAATTACCAGCTGACTATATTGACCCAAGATCAGGCTACTTATATTTCAGAAATAATGATTATAGTGGTCTTTCAAATCCAATTAATGACTTATCTTTAATGACATATAAAGGACATCAAGTACTTCAAACATTAATTCGTTGTTATTTTTCACCAATGGCCACTACAGGTCAAAAGTATATCTACTCTGGCTCTTTTGATGGTACTGCCTATATCTACGATCTTTTAACTGGTAAAATAGTCAAATCATTAAATCATAGTAGCTCTCCAATTCGTGACTTGGCCTGGTCTCCAAACTCTTTAGAGTTAATTACAACTAGTGTAAATTATTATTTATTATCTATTTTATAGTTGTTTTATTATTAATAATTTTATTTTTTTATTTTTTTCATTAATTTTAGTGGAGCGGTGATGTTATTTTGTGGGATCAATGGGATGACTCAAGAAATGTTAATTAAAATCAGATTGTATCTTTTATATTCATTTATAAAAAAAAAAAGAAAAAAAAGAAAAGAAATAAAGTTTTGTAAATAGTTTGTAAAAATTTTTATATTTTATTTTATTTTATTTGTTTATTTATAAAAAAGTATGTTGGTCATACGGAGACACAAAAGGGACTGGGTCGAATTTACCCTAATATGTACTATGAAATACCGTTTTTCTAATTTCTTTGTAGTTGACTTTTTGAAAAATAATAAACACAAGGGCAGAAAAACTCTGGTCCAGGGTTTGATGACCTACACGCTAATTAAAATCACCTTTATTTTCCATCAATACAAAAAAATCACATAAAAAAAAAAATAATATGCCATTTTTTTGATTATAAAACAAAAAAAAACCGAAATGATTTGTGGGAGAAAAAAAAAAAATTTTAAAAAAAAATTATCATTTTTTTTTTTAAATAAATATTATATTTAGATTAATAAATATAAATTTAAATACTAAAAAAAATAGATTATTTACATATAAAATTATATAATTTTATTAATTTTTTAAAATATCATTTTCTTTCCAAAACTTTTCCCCAATAATGTCAATGTGTTCGACCACCAATCTCTTTTTAGATTTTGTTACACCACTTTCATTTGTTTCTTGAAGCATTTTTCTAAAAATTACAGAGCCCTTTCTATAAATCTGTGGTAAATTGTTATAGTTGATTTCGAATTTGGTAAATAACATTTCATTTTTTTCGTCTGAAAAGGTTCCTCTTAAAGTTTCCTCTGCTTCTACCGCTGTTTTGTTTCCTTTTAAAACCAATGCCCAGTAGCATGTATTGTATAAATTATTAATATGTGTATCTGCTTGTCTCCAACTTAAATAATCCCTAAAAAAAAAAAAAATATCGTAATTTTAATATAAATTTATTTAATATGTACATAAATCCAATTTAAAATATTTATAAAACATATATTAATAAATAATAATTACTTTATATTTTCATCAGTTGGATATAAAACACATCTTGAATCAAAAGTGGGTGGATATTTTAATTCGTGATCACCAAAATATTCTTTCCATCTATATACAAATTGGCTAGTAAAATAAGATACAATTGAAGAAGATATTTTACTTGACCTTCTTTCGAATAAATTACAATTTTTTTTAAAAACAAAACTATATTAAATTTAAAAAAAAAAAATATTTATTAATAAATCTATTTTTAATTTTTTTAATAAAAATATTTTTTATTAATAACACTTACCTATATTCATCACTTTCACCAAATGCTATTATAATATCTGGAAATTCTTTACAAACTTCTAATGCAGCTCTATTCATTAATGCTAAGCCCCTATCATCATTTGGTTTGTTGTAGTCGTGTTTTGTTGTAAATTTGTGGAATCCTCTGCCGTCAATACGAACAACTATATAAACATTTTTTAGTAAATGGTCAGGTTGTTCGAATGACTTTACATATTCGTACTTTGAATTTGCCATATTTTATTCTCTAAATATATAATGATATATAAATAATTTTAAAATAATAAAAAAGAGAGAAAAAAATATGAATTTCAATAAATAAAAAATAAAATTTTAATATGAAAAAATAAAAAAAAAAATAAAAAAAAAAAAAAACCAAAATTTAAAAAAATAAAAATTTTTTTTTTTTTTTTTTCGAAAAAAACAATCATTTTTTTTTATTTTATTTTTTTATTTAAAGATTCATTGTTATTCGTTTTTTTTTTTTTTTAATAATAATCAATAAAAAATGAATAGTTTAATTAAATCAACCAATATTTTAAAATTAAATAGTAATTCATTATTTTTAAGTAAATGTAATTATAGTGTTTTATCACAAAAGAAATTTGATAAAATTAAAAATAAAAGAGATAAAGAACAAAGATTATTAAAAGAAGAAAAAGAAAAGTTTTTTTCAGAACAATCATCAGTTTCAGTTGAGGATTTAGATTATCCACAAGTTTTAAATAATGTTAAAGAAAAATATCAAAAGTATGGTGCAATTTCAAATCATTTAGTTGCAGCTTTATTTAGAAAATCAAAAACATCAGAAGAACTTTTTCAAAGTTTAGCATTCTACAAAAGAGTTGGAAACAAATCAAGTGAATTCTTTAAACCATCACAAAAGACTTACATTTTCGAATCATTCCTCAAAAACAATCAAATTCCATTATTCTCAGAGATGTTAATTCATAGTGATAAATTCCAAATTTTCCCACAAATGAATGTATTTGTTAAATGTGTATCTCAACTCTTAAGCAAACACGAAGGTGAAGTCGAGTTAGCCGCTTCACTCTTATCAACCTATCAACTTCGTAATAATTTAACAGTTCCAGACAGTTTTCTCAACTCTTTAGGAAAGAGAGTAGATGCTGAAGGTGCTTCATTAAAAGTCATCGATTTACTTAAAATCTATCCAGTCAACTTAAAGTTAGGTATCACTTCAGATCTTGGTAAATATATTATTCGTAGTGCCTATCTCGAAGAAAACAAAGAAGAAATCTATAAAGTTTTAGTTGAAAAAACTGATAAATTCGATCAATTTGATGTCATCACAAAGAGCGAATATGTCACTTTTGAAATCATTGCAAACCATAATGTCGAATCCCACAAATACTCAAATGAAATAATCAACAACGAAAATGTTTATAATCAAGTCGTCAAAAACTTAGAAAAACTTTTAAATAACGAAAATACATCCGAAAACACTAAAAATAATATTAAAAGATCAATTTCAAATTTTACAATCGATCCAAAATTAAAAAACCACTTTAATTTATAAATTATTTAAATAATAAAATAAATAAATAATAAAAAAAAAAAAAAAAATAAAGCAATATACAAATACTTTTTTAAAAAAAAAATAAAAAGATAATATTTATACATATATATAAATTTACGAAAAACAAACTATTTTTTCATTTTTTTTTTTTTTTTTAATTTATAAAAAAAGACAAAACAAAAAAAATAATGCAAAGATTATTATTATAAAAATGGCAAATCTTAGCATACACAGAATAATTTTTGACAGTTGGCGTCATATAATCCTAAAAAATTTCAGTCATAAAAATATCTTTAATCAAAAATTTTTTTTTTTTAAAATTTTTTTTTTTTCTAGCCAATGGAATTTTTTTTTTTTTTTTTTTTTTGATCATTCCATATATAAATAAAACAATAATAATAATGAATTTAAAAAATATAATAACTCTATTTTTTATTTTATTTATTACAATAGGCAATATTAATTGCCAATCGTAAGCATCACTTTAAAATTTGATTTATAATTTATAAATAATACTAATACCAATCCTATGTTATTAATATTAATAATTAATAATAATTATAGAGAGTGTCAAATTTGTACTATTTTATCTACACACAGCAACATATATTTAAGCCAAGGAAATAATAGATATCAAACACTCGATTATATACGAGATAGCTGTTACCATTATCCAACATCATTACAAAATTTATGTATACCAATGGTAAAAAAAGCTGGTTTTAAAATTATAGATAAAATTATTGATGGCCAAAAAGACGATTTAATGGTTTGCATCGAGTTAGATTTTTGCGAATAAGCTCAAAAAAAAAACAAGTCACCTTGAAACTATAGCCATGGGTTATAGTAGATGTAAAAGTAAAATGTATAATAGTTTTAAAATCTAATACCAATAAAAAAGATTTTAGTTATAAAAAAAAAAAAAATTTATTTATTTACTTTTGTGCATTAAATTTTTTTATTTATTTTTGCCTTTTTTTTAAAAAAAAAAATTATTTATTTATTATATATATTTTTAGAATTGATTTTACCAACCAACCTCATAACCCAACTGATCCCAATATGAACAGTATTCATTGAGATAACCAGATTGCATATAATTTGGAGTGTCAAGAGTCATCATATCATCATTAGCTTTGGTATATGGTGTCCATTGAACATTTACTGGATTTGGAGAGTTTGGATTGCCGCTTCTGGCAAAATTGGTCCAATAGTTCATTAATTGAGTAGATAAAACTTGTTCTTCTGGTGTAAAGTGGAACCATTGTGTATTGTTGAAAAGGTATGGTAATTCAAGACCATGGCAAACAGCACCAGCACAGAATGGGTATTCATTTCTATATAATAAATAAATAAAAAGTTTTAAATTAATATATTTTTAATTGTATAAGAAATTGTAATATAGCTTACCCATAAGGATTAAAGCTTGTAACATGTTGTAATTGATAGGTATAAACAGGATTTGAGGTATCTGATGATAAATACATAGCTGCATTTCTAGTTGGACAAACAAAAATATAATCAGTACCAACAACTCCAAGGGTGTCCATAAAGTTTGAACCATTTATAAATTTCGAGTATAAGCTATAGATTTCACCTTCACGTTTAAGACCAAAGATATCGATTAAACCTCCAATATATTCTATTTTATTAATATTTAAAGTAATGGAAGCAACGAAAAGTAAAGCTTCATTACGTACAGTACCAAGGAGAACAGGTACCTTATTATATTGACCCTTTTGGATTAATGATAATGGTTGATCTGTAATTAGTTTACCATCTATATTTAGTTAATATTTGTTAATAAATCTGTTTAAATAGTATAGTGATTGGTTTAATTTAATATTTACCAACAACTGGGGTCCATGGTAAGAATGTAAGTAATGGTTGGAAAACTGAAAAATGGTTTTGGCTCTTATTTTGTGCAAGTAAAATATCTTCGGCAGATTTGGAGTATAAACAATTGATGTCAGATTCATCACAACCTAAATCATTGGCAAAAATTTTACCTAAAATAACAGCTTGATCAATTGTTTTGATTGGTAATGACCATGGATTTGACTCGATGATGATTTTTGAAAATAAACCAGTAGATGCAGGTGATGTTAAATGAAGACTGCTACTTGTACCACCAGCACTTTCACCAAATACCGTAACTTGGGTTGGATCGCCACCAAAAGATTTAATATTTTCTTGTACCCATTGTAAAGCTAAAATTTGATCTTCAAAACCAACATTTGCTGAAATACCGCTACTGGTTTGAAGGAAACCAAATGCACCCAAACGATAGTTAATGATAACCAAAACTACACCTGATGAATTAACAATATTACCACCTTCATATAATGGGGCAAATGCAGAACCCATTTCAAAACGTCCACCTGGAATAAAAACCATTACTGGTAATGGTGATTGTAAGTTATTAAAATCTACATTTGGTGTAAAAACATTTAAATATAAACAATCTTCTGCAACTGCATTTTGATCTGGACATACACCAGCTGGTAAATTACAAAACTTTTTTTTTATTTTTTTTATTAATATATTTTTTTATTTTTTTATTATTTTAGGAATAAATAATACATACTTGAAAACATGCATTTCTTTCATATGTAGCATTATAGGGTGTTGACCAAGAAGATACAGCAACTGGACTCTTCCAACGCATACTATTGACTGGTGGTTGACCAAATGGAACACCTAACCAGGCTTTATGTGTATCGTAAACATTACCTATAATTGGGCCATTTAAGATACTAATAACTTCAGTTTGTTGAGCAAACACTATATTTACTAATAAAATTAAAAATAAAATTAACTTCATTTTATTAGTAAATAATATTTGATTTATTAAATGTAAAGAAAAATAAAATAATAAAAAAAAAAAGTGTATGGGGATTTTTCAATCTAAATTTTAAAAAAAAATTAAAAAAAATTAAAAAAAAATAAATAAAAAATCTGTGATTGAGGAGTCTTCAGAGTAAATTTCAAATATCATAAATATCTATATAATATCCCCATAAATTTATAAGTGATATCATAATTTTATTAAATAAATTAAAAAAAAGAAATTTAAAAAGAAAAATTAAAAATATTATTTTTGGAATATTTAAATTTTATAAATAGATATATATACAGTGAGGCGAGATTTTATTAATATATTAATATTTTTTTAAATTTAAAAAATATTATTATAATTATATAGATGGTTGTTATTTTAAATTGATTTGATTTAAATTGATTTTTTTCTTTTTTTTTATCTTGAGCTAACGGTTCTTATATCAAAATTAGCACCTCTTAAATTTACACCAATTAAATTTGCTTTATGTAGATTTGCACCTCTTAAATTACAATCTTCCAAATTTGCACCAGCTAAATCAGCACCACGGAAATTACAATTTTCGAGATTTGCATTTTTAAAATTACAAACCCTGAGGTTAGCACCACTAAAGTTTGCCTCTTCGAGAGTAGCATTTTTAAAATTTACATTTTCGAGGGTGGCTCTTTGACCACCTCTATCTTCAAAATTTGCACCTTTGAGATTACATGATTCTAAATTTGCACCTGTTAAATTGGTACCTCTGAGAGAGGCTCCACTTAGGTCAGCACCACTTAAATCTGCTTCTTGAAGTAATGCATTGTCTAAATTGCACTTTGAAAGATTGGTTTCTTTAAAGTTTGTCATTTTAAAGTTTATGTTTCTTAAATCTAATTTCGATAAATCTACACCAGCCAAATTTAAACCTTGACATCTGAGACTAGAATTTGAGGAGGATGTCAAAAGAATCGATATGACATCTTTACGAGTGAAAACATCGGATCTGCTCTTTCTCTCTACCATTGATGCCAACTTATCCACCATACCAGTTATATTAAAGAATCTTGCCTCTTGATAAACACCCTCTATATTTATACCATCGTCAATTGTAATCGTGCCACAACGTAGAAAATTTAAAAGTGGAGCAAAATAATCTGGAGATCTATCGATAAGATATGCACCATTTATATCCTTTGCAGAGTCCCAACTTTCACTAAACATCTTTGCTAACATACTCTCTTTATCTCGGAGGATAGTTGTACGAGTTGTTGAAAAAATTCTTCCACCAACATTTAAACTGACCCATTCACTATTGTTTAATATCATTCCATTATTTAAGCTATTTATATTTGTTATCATTGTTGTAGTTGTGCTTGTATTTGTACATCCATCGCTGTTGGTACCACTATTTAATAACGGTGTAAACCCTATTGGGCTATTATATGGTAATGCTGCTGGGTAATAACTAGGTGTTCCATTACTATTTACAAGTGATGTATTTCCCCCAATCGTGGTTACTCCTGTCTGTACATCCTTAATAAATATAAAATTCTCCCCACAACTTGCGTATAATATCTCTTTTGGTACTATTGCTTCAATTTCATCTATTTCACCACCATCTTCATTAAAGATTCTTGATACTGGTATATTTAATTTCTTTGATATAATCTTTAAAAACTCTGGCCATTTTTTGGGAATACTAATTGCCTTACCTCCAATTCTTTTACCATTTTGAAATACTGTTACTCTTTTTCTGCTATCAGTCATTGATAACATTTTATTTTACTATTATATATACAATTATTATTTTTATTTTTATTTTTATTATAGATTTGATATTATTATTATTATTTTATAATACATATATAACTTTTTATTTATTAAATTTAGACTAAAATAATTATTTATATTAAAAACTTTTCAATATGTTTGGTTTAAAGTGTATGGATGATATATAGGTGAGAGTCTGATATATATATATGTATATAAATATGTATGTACAAAAAAAAATAGAAAAAAAAAAAGTTTAAAATTAATTACTCTGTAGCTGTTTAATTAAATTTGTATTTTTTTATTATTATATTTAATATTTAATAAATTTATTATTGTGATTATTATATACTATTATTATTATGAATGAAATAAATTATATTACAAAAAAAAAAAATATGAAAAAAAAAATGAAATAATGTTGTTGTTGTTTTTGTTATTGTTTTTTTTATTTATCTATATAATTTATATAAAGTTAACTCTAATATTATAATAATCTTTTTTTAATGTTAAATTTAAATAAAAAAAAAATTAAAAATTAAAAAAAAAAAATTATTTAATTTTTTGTGTGTGTGTGAGAGTGAGTGAGTGTATGTATTACAATACACATCAAAGATTATTTCTTTTTTTTTTTTTTTTTTTCTAACAAATATAGAAATAATTGTTTTAAATAAAGATAATTATTTATGATGATTAGTTTTATATGTGTGTTATTTTTATATTATTTTAAAAAAAAAGATTAAAATAATTTTAAAAAAATAATTTAAAAAAAGTTTTTAATTTTTTAATTTTTTTAAAATTATTTTTTAAATTATTTTTACAATTAATAAAAAAATTTTCTCTGATTTATTTTTCGATAAACAAATGAAAAGAAAAACTAGTCTATTTTTAAAACAAAAAAATCTTTGATCTAAAAAAAGAATAACAATCATAAATCTTGAATACTTTTTTTAACTAACCTTTTTTTTCTTTTATTCCTTCTTTTATAATAGCACTTCAAACCGAACCAAATAACACTAGTAAAAATAATATGATTTGATAATAATAATAACAATAATAATAATAGTATCAATATTAAAAACTATTGGAATTTATTTTTTTTTTTTATTTTTTTTTTTTCATTAAATTAATTATTGATGTTTTGAGGATAAGAATCACTGAACCTTCATCTAAAGTTTTATTATCTGCTACTTTAAAATTTACTCTACCATCTGTATTGCCACAAGTTGTACTATTCGCACTACTTTTGATTCACTATTTGACCTATTTTTTGGACCACATTTCGAACCATTACTTGTCTTCTTGAATTAGCTTTGATTTTTAAATACCTTTAACAATTGTTATGCTTGATATTTATTTAATTTTTAATCTTTCCAACACTTTGATGTTGATGACTATTTACTTTTTCTTTGTAACCTGCAACCAATTATTTCTTTTTTTTTTTTTGAAAGGATAAAACCATCTTTATGAAATTTTAAAATTATTTCTATTTTTGATTGAAAAAAATGTCATTTTAATTTATCCATTACTGTTTTATTAAAATAAAAAAAATAAAAAAAATAAAAAAAATTAACTTTTTTAAAAATAATTAAAAAAATATATTTTTTACAAAAAAATATCAAAACCATTCCAAAAAAATTTCAAAAAATTTATTTTTAATTTTTTTTTGATTTTTTTTTTTTTGGTAGACTCAATATTTTGCGATACGGATAAATTTTATTAATTATAATAATAAAAATTTAGTATCAAGTTTAGTAATTATTATAAATAATAAATGAAATTCAAATCATTTTTTTTTGTTGTATTTTTATTATTTTTTTTGTTAAATAACAGAAATATAGGTGTGTTCAATAAAATATTTTTTTTTCCTTCTAAAATTAAATTATCTTCATTAAATAATCTTATACTTACTCTATCATTTTTTTTTATAGTAAATTCTCAAAATCCATTTATAAATCAAATAATTAATTTTAGCAACACTCTAGTTCTTTATGTATACTATATTGATGCAAATACAATTTTTCAAATATTTGTAAATGATTTTGAAATAACATCATATTGTATCTATGTTGATAACCCTATAGGTGTTCCAACTATAAAAGGTTTTCAGTGTAAAGATTTACCTGTAAATAATGCCATTAAATCTGGAAATATTAAAACTATTTTTAATGGTTTTGAAATTATCAAAAGTTTTAACTTTATGGTAAGTTTAAAATATTTTTATTTTTTAATATAGAAGTTATTATACTAACAAATTTTTTTTAGCCTGTAATAAGTTCATACGTTATAACACCAAACCTTGTAACATCAAACAATAAACTTCCTACAACTGGGGGTAATGTTATTTTATATGGAAGATATTTTGACTTGAATAGATTTGATTGTAAATATAATTTAATAATTTTTATTTATTATAATTTTTATTAACAAAAATTTTTATATTAAAATTTTAAAAGCCACAAGCAATAATTTTCAACTATTCTATAGAAGAGAAGAAATGCTAGTTTCAAGCTATACAGTCACGAATAGTACCAGTATTGCTGTTCAAATTCCAGATGGCACCGGTTATACTCCAGGTAGAGTGGACAATCCTATGTATGTTAGATCTGCAGTAAATGCAACAACTTTTATTAATATTGGATACATGAACCCAACGATTTCCTCGATAGTTTATGATGAAAGCAATAAATACTTAACTATTGTGGGTGAAAATTTTGGAGCATACCAGAATCTTTTGAAAGTATATGTATGCGATAAAGTTGCCCAGGAGATCCAATTGCTCGCACCACATACAAAAATTTCAGTTTACTACGATTCAGCGTTATTTGAAAATATAGTCTGCCCATTTATTCAAATAGAGGTTAATAATCAAAATTCCTCATCTGGTGTTTTATCAATCCCATCTCACATTACTTCAGTTAGTTTACCTCCAGCCAAGGGTGGTCAAATTACAATTCAAGGTTCCTTCTTATCAGATACTAATTACTATGGGACACCCCTTCCTTGGAAATTATATTATAACAGCAATTTCTATACAAGCACACAATGTCCCACAATAAGTCCCACAACTTTAATTTGTAACTCGCCACCAGGTAGTGGAACGTTAATGGTAAAACTCGAGATCAGCAATAAACTAACCGAAACTATCAGCGTTCCATATATGGAACTTATCCAAGTTACAGATGTAAATCAAATTAAAGATACCATTACTATTATTGGTACTGGTTTTTCATACGATATCAGCAGCACTACTATATTTATCTCTGCCCAAGAACTTACACCAAACTGTAATATTAATAGTGATACCGAGATTGTCTGCAGCACTATCCCTCTTTATATTCTTAGTGGTAAAATAGAAATCTCCAATATGCTTACCAAGTCAAACAGTTTTACATTTTATTTCAAACCTTATATTATCTCACTTAGCACCCCAATATTAGATACTGCTGGTGGTGAAACTATTACTATTTCCGGTAGATTTTTCGAAACTGTAGACCCAATCACCAATTCAAATAACAACTTTAAACTTTTATCAGATGGTATCGATCAACTATCCATTTCTCAAATCGATGGAACAACAATTATCGCTAAAAGCATTGGTGGATTTGGTAAAAACCATTATTTTGTTGCACAATCAAATAGTAGAATCTCAAATCAAGTTCAATATTCATTTTCACCACCTTCTATTACAGGATTTACTCAAATTAATGAAAATCAGTTTTCAATCCAAGCTCAACACTTCAGCACTGATCAAGAATCATTAAACTCGGTAATTATAAATGACCTATCAGAAACCACACCTTTTATTTCACAAGACCGTAAATCATTAATAATTACAGTTAATGGCAAAACTTCAAATGGTCAAATTATTATAAAGGTTGAAGGTCAACAATCTAATATTTTTTCAATATACTTTGCCCCAATTATTAAGTCATTATCATTAAAACCATATCTTGATGGATCTTCAATTGTAACAATTAATGGTCTTTATTTCTCAAACAAAAACTATCAAACTAACAGCCAAGTTGATCTTTCATTTAGCTATGAATTAGACTCTGTACCAAATAGCAATTCAATATTAGAATGCACCTATATCAATGGTGAATCAGCCTCATGCAAAGGTTTCAATGGCTATGGGTTTGCTAAATTATTATTGATTAAAACAGATAGCTCTATTTCATACACTTCAAACAATTTAACATTCTCATTCCAAGAACCTAAAGTTATTAAATCAACATCACTTTATTACAATAAACCAGGTAATATCACAATCACAGCAGAAAGCTTTTCATCAAATAGTTTAGAAGTTTATGTTTCAAATTTTTCATGTATTAACCCAGTAGCAATAGATAACAGTCATATTAATTGTTTTTACGAAGCAAATGCCCCACCAAACCAAAATCAAACCTCCTTAACAGTTTCAATTATATCTAAAAACATGTTTGGTAAAAATCAAGTATTCTATTATTACGAACCATTAATGTGCCCAAATAACTGTACCTCTCCTGATCAAGGTATTTGTAATCCAATTAATGGTGAATGTTCCTGTAATGATAGTTTTGGAAGTTTAGATTGTTCAATTCCAAAACAAAAGCCATTACCACCACCAATTGTAGACGACAATGGTAACTCAATTATCAGCGGTGGTACACATAATTTTACAGTTTCTATAGTTTACCTAAGAGAATTAAACATTTTTTCTGGTGCAGTCAAAACTCTTTCAATGGCAAATATTAAATGGGTCAATAAAACAAAAAACAATACCACCGATTCATACTTTAAAGGTATTTTTGAAAACGATACAGCCACAATTGAATTGGATGCCGTCTACTACAAAGATGCATACCAATACGACTTTGCAGGTGATATTGTTTCAATTCCATCAAATTCAATTAAATACGTAATTACTATTTCAAACTGGGAATTTGAATCACCTTTAAATACTCTTCAAGTTATTTATAATTCAAAAACAAAGAGATATCATAATGATGGTTGCAAGATTTATCAAACTTCAAGTAACTCTGGAGGCGGATCAGGTGCCAATGAATCTGTAAGCTGGTTCCAATTAGCTTCTGGTGGATCAGTTATGGATGCCAAATTCTCCAGACGTATGTTTGTTGATGACACAGTTAGAAAATCGTATGTTTCAGTATTATCAATTGAAGATCCACTTTACCTTTTACTCAACACTAGTGGCAATAAAGATGAATCATCTATAGATGCTGATCAAGGACCAATAGATGACGAATACTATTATAGATTAACCTCAATTAACACACCATCTTTTTCACAAAGAGTTGTTTTAGATCCGTCATTCAATTCTTTAATTAGAGCTTCAGATAATGCATGCGAAAATAAATGGAAAGTACCTGTTATTGCTTCAGTTTGTTCTGTTGGTGGGGTTGCATTAATAACTGTTGTTTTGGGAGTAATGTATAGAAAATATAAAGTCAGAATTTTTCTAAAAAAATTCTCATTTAAAATGAATAAACTTTAAATTCAAATATTATTTAATGAAATAAACTGAATCAATCACAAGCAATAAAAATCAAAAAATAATTTAAAATATAATCATTTAATATTTTTTTTCATAGTTTTTAAATAAAATCTAATTTAGGATATATATGATAATTTTTATTAAAAAATTAGTTAATGTTTTTATTTGGATTATATAAAGTAATGTGGCCACTGCAGTAACCATTTTTCGTCATATTTTAATAATAACCTTCCCAATTAGTATTTGAAAGTTGACTAATATCGCATAAAAGATAGGATTTTTTTAACCAACGAACTATTATATATCAGGTTTCTAAACTTAAATTGATGTTTCCATAGATTTGATCGGATAATAAATACATATGGCAATTACCATATTTTTGGACTTCCTTTTTATTCTTCAAATGGAAAAGTTCTTAACTTTTATTAAAAGTTTAACGTAGTAGGTTTGTATAAATTGGTGGTTAGTTTGATAGTAGAGGTCTATTCAATTGCAATCCAACTTTTATCATCTTTTAATGTATCTTTGAGTAATGTGTTAATGTTACTACTTGAGGAATCTGAAATTGTTGCCAACCAACCTTTATTTACAATATGATTTAAATTATCTTTGGGAAAAAATGCACTATCTCCAACTAAATGAAATTTAAAATCTTTATACTTTCCTAATACGTGATCAACACTACTTGAGGGATTTATTTCATTATCTAACTTGTTTAAAAACTCTATAATATATGGATATTTGAATTCAAATTAATTAAAAGACCCTCTTTTTGGTGATGATTCTGGGCTTTTTTTAGGGGATGAAAATGATGAATACGTTCTAAAAAGGTTCCAACCATATAACTTAAAAGACCATTTGCATGAGGTTTACGAGGTATACACATAATTGGAGATTTATTATCTTATTGAATATATTTCTCTTTTGAATCTGAATTTAGGATATATTTATATATAATTTTGTCAAGGGTGCAAACTTTAATTCCTTCTACCAAATCATAACTGATATCACTCATTTCACCTGCAATTCTTTTAATTTGATCATCTGTAAATTTGGTTGTTGATTGAACCAAAAAAAATCTGTTTTTTTTCATTTTTGTATTACTATGGTTTGTAATTTCCATAATTGTTTTAAAAACACCCAAATCTAACATTAAGGTAACAGTAGGGGTTCGAAAATGGGTTAGTTTGATTTTTTAAAAAAAAAAAAATAGTCCTGCCAACTTTGAATTATTCATATTCAAGAAGCTCTTCTTTGGTAATCCTTGAAATAAGCTTAAATTTATACTTTTTGGAACCTCCTTCAAATTCTCTTTAATAAATCTCTTCTTTTTCTGAGTTGATTTTACTTAAATTGAGATTTGTTAGCTCCAAAAAACTATTTCCAAATTTTTTATTGAAAAACAAACTAATTACCTCTTCTAATGATATTCCATAATATTTATTTTTAGGTCTTGCATACGTATCACTATCAACCAAAAAGAGTTCTTCAGTTACAATTTTTCCCCGACTTTGATTTAATTCATTGATTGCTTTTCTTTTATTGAAAGTATTCATTTTATAAATTTGTTGATAATTATAATAATTAAAAAAAAAGGAAATAAAAAAATAATAAAAAAAATAATATTCTCTAAAAAAATATTTTAAAAATTAAATAAAAATAAAATTTGTTAGACTTACAACCATTTTTACATATACACTATTTTGATGTATATTTATGTTTTTTTTCAATTTTTTTTTATTTTAAAAAATTGACCATTTTAATTTTAAATAAACCTCTTGAGTTTAAAAAAAATAATAAATGAAGAGTTTATAATATAATTAAATAATGGAATGATATTAAAAAAATAATAAATGAAGAGTTTTTAAAAAAAATTTTTTTTTTTTTTTTTTTTTTTTATTTTTTTTTTTATTTTTTTTTTTTCATTCTAATTAAAAAAATTAATATAATAATTTTGTTTAAATTTAATTTTATTATAAATAAATTAAAATTATTATTATCTACAAAATTATATAATATATATATAATATAATTATCTCAAATAGAATATTTACACAAATATAAAAATAAAAAATGACCAAAAAATAAGAATTTTTTTTTTTTTTATTCTAATAATTAAATAAACACAAAAAATAATTCTCTACAAAACTATATATAAATCATTAAATAAAAATATAAAATAATATATTTACAAAAATAAATTATAATACATGAGAAAAAATGAAATTTTGGAATTTGATTTTTAAAAATTTGGATTTTTATTGTTATGGTATTATTAAAATATAAAAATAAAAAAAATAATAAAAATTAACTTTTTTAAAAAAAAAAATTTTAATTTAAAAAAAAAATTAAAATATCAATATATCAAAACAAAAATTTGATAATTCTTAAAAAATTTCAAAATTTTTTTTTTTTTTTTTTTTTTCATTTTTTTTTTTGGTTGACTTCATTACGCGATACTTTTCGGATAAATATTAATAATAATAATAATTATAATAATAAAAGCTTAGTATCAATTTTAGTAATTATTATAAATAATAAATGAAATTCATATCATTTTTTCTTGCTGTATTTTTATTATTTTTTTTGTTAAATAACAGAAATATAGGTTTGTTTAAAAATTTTTTTTTCCTTCTAAAATTAAATTATCATCCTCAAATAATCTTATACTTACTCTATCATTTTTTTTTATAGTAAATTCTCAAAATCCAGTAATAAATCAAATAAATAATTTTAGCAACAGTCTAATTCTTTATGTATACAATATAGATTCAAATACAATTTTTCAAATATTTGTAAATGACTATGAAATAACATCATATTGTATCTATGTTGATAACCCTATAGGTATTCCAACTTTAAAAGGTATTCAGTGTAAAGATTTACCTGTAGATAATGCCATTAAATCTGGAAATATTAAAACTATTTTAAATGGTTTTGAAATAATCAAAAGTTATGATTTTATAGTAAGTTTATAATATTTTTATTTTTAATAAATTATTATACTAACAAATTTTTTTTAGCCTTATATAAATTCATACTATTCTTCATCATACAATAGAATTCCAACAACTGGAGGTAATGCTATTCTATATGGAAGATTTTTTGACTTGAATAGATTTGATTGTAAATATAAACTAAAAATGAAAATATTATAAATTTTATTTATTTTATTAATAACAAAAATTTTAAAAAGCCAAAAGCAATAGTTTTAAACTATTCTATAGAAGAGAAGAAATGCCAGTTTCAAGTTATACAGTCGCGAATAGTACCAGTATTGCTGTTCAAATTCCAGATGGCACCGGCAATACTCTAGGTAGAGTGGACAATCCTATTTATGCTAGATCTGCAGTAAATGCAACAACTTTTATTAATATTATGTACATGAACCCATCGATTTCCTCGTTAGTTTATGATGAAAGCAATAACTACATTACTATTGTGGGTGAAAATTTTGGAGCATACCAGAATCTTTTGAAAGTATCTTTATGCAGTATAGTTGCCGAGGAGATCCAATTGGTGGAACCACATACAAAAATTTCAGTTTACTTCGATTCAGCATTATTTAATAATAGAGTTTGCCAATTTATCGACCTAGAGGTTAATAATCAAATTTCCACAACTGGTGTTTTATCAATCCCATCTCACATTACTTCAGTCAGTTCACCTCCAACCAAGGGTGGTCAAATTACAATTCAAGGTTCCTTCTTATCAGATACTAATTACCAAGGAACACCCCTAGCTTGGATATTATATTATAATAGCAATATCTATACAAGCACACAATGTCCCACAATAAGTCCCACAACTTTAATTTGTAACTCGCCACCAGGTAGTGGAACGTTAATGGTAAAACTCAAGATCAGCAATAAATTAACCGAAACTATCAGCGTTCCATATATGGAGCCTATCCTAGTTACAGATGTAAATCAAATTAATGATACCATTACTATTATTGGTACTGGTTTTTCATACGATATCAGCAGCACCACTATATTTATATCTTCCCAAGAACTTACACCAAACTGTAATATTAATAGTGATACCGAGATTGTCTGCAGCACTATCCCTCTTTATATTCTTAGTGGTAAAATAGAAATCTCCAATAAACTTACCAAGTCAAATAGTTTTACATTTTATTTCAATCCTTATATTATCTCACTTAGCACCCCAATATTAGATACTGCTGGTGGTGAAACTATTACTATTTCCGGTAGATTTTTCGAAACTGTAGACAACAACTTTAAACTTTTATCAGATGGTATCGATCAACTATCCATTTCTCAAATCGATGGAACAACAATTATCGCTAAAAGCATTGGTGGATTTGGTAAAAACCATTATTTTGTTGCACAATCAAATAGTAGAATCTCAAATCAAGTTCAATATTCATTTTCACCACCTTCTATTACAGGATTTACTCAAATTAATGAAAATCAGTTTTCAATCCAAGCTCAACACTTCAGCACTGATCAAGAATCATTAAATTCGGTAATTTTAAATGACCTATCAGAAACCACACCATTTATTTCACAAGACCGTAAATCATTAATAATTACAGTCAATGGCAAAACCTCAAATGGTCAAATTATTATAAAGGTTGCAGGTCAACAATCTAATTTTTTTTCAATATATTTTGCCCCAATTATTAAGTCATTATCATTAAAACCATATCTTGATGGATATTCAATTGTAACAATTAATGGCCTTTATTTCTCAAACAAAAACTACCAAACTAATAGCCAAGTTGATCTTTCATTTAGCTATGAATTGGACTCTGTACCAAATAGTAATTCGATATTAGAATGCACCTATATCAATGGTGAATCAGCCTCATGCAAAGGTTTCAATGGCTATGGATTTGCTAAATTATTATTGATTAAAACAGATAACTCCATTTCATACACTTCAAACAATTTAACATTTTCATTCCAAGAACCTAAAGTTATTAAATCAACATCACTTTATTACAATAAACCAGGTAATATCACAATCACAGCAGAAAGCTTTTCATCAAATAGTTTAGAAGTTTATGTTTCAAATTTTTCATGTATTAACCCAGTAGCAATAGATAACAGTCATATTAATTGTTTTTACGAAGCAAATGCCCCACCAAACCAAAATCAAACCTCCTTAACAGTTTCAATTATATCTAAAAACATGTTTGGTAAAAATCAAGTATTCTATTATTACGAACCATTAATGTGCCCAAATAACTGTACCTCTCCTGATCAAGGTATTTGTAATCCAATTAATGGTGAATGTTCCTGTAATGATAGTTTTGGAAGTTTAGATTGTTCAATTCCAAAACAAAAGCCATTACCACCACCAATTGTAGACGACAATGGCAACTCAATTATCAGCGGTGGTACACATAATTTTACAGTTTCTATAGTTTACCTAAGAGAATTAAACATTTTTTCTGGTGCAGTTAAAACTCTTTCAATGGCAAATATTAAATGGGTCAATAAAACAAAAAACAATACCACCGATTCATACTTTAAAGGTATTTTTGAAAACGATACAGCCACAATTGAATTGGATGCCATCTACTACAAAGATGCATACCAATACGACTTTGCAGGTGATATTGTTTCAATTCCATCAAATTCAATTAAATACGTAATCACCATTTCAAACTGGGAATTTGAATCACCTTTAAATACTCTTCAAGTTATTTATAATTCAAAAACAAAAAGATATCATAATGATGGTTGCAAGATTTATCAAACTTCAAGTAACTCTGGAGGCGGATCAGGTGCCAATGAATCTGTAAGCTGGTTCCAACTAGCTTCTGGTGGATCAGTTATGGATGCTAAATTCTCCAGACGTATGTTTGTTGATGACACAGTTAGAAAATCGTATGTTTCAGTATTATCAATTGAAGATCCACTTTACCTTTTACTCAACACTAGTGGCAATAAAGATGAATCATCTATAGATTCTGATCAAGGACCAATAGATGACGAATACTATTATAGATTAACCTCAATTAACACACCATCTTTTTCACAAAGAGTTGTTTTAGATCCGTCATTCAATTCTTTAATTAGAGCTTCAGATAATGCATGCGAAAATAAATGGAAAGTACCTGTTATTGCTTCAGTTTGTTCTGTTGGTGGGGTTGCATTAATAACTGTTGTTTTGGGAGTAATGTATAGAAAATATAAAGTCAGAATTTTTCTAAAAAAATTCTCATTTAAAATGAATAAACTTTAAATTCAAATATTATTTAATGAAATAAACTGAATCAATCATAAGCAATAAAAATCAATAATAATTTAAAATATAATCATTTAATATTTTCATATGTTTTTAAATAAAATCTAATTTAGGATATATATGATAATTTTTATTAAAAAATTAGTTAATGTTTTTATTTGGATTAAATTAAGTAATGTAGTCACCATTTTTTTGTTTTATTATAATAACAATTATCTTCCCAATTTGTATTTGAAAGTTGAATAATATCCTATAAAAGATAGGATTTTTTTAACCGACCAACTATTATATCAGGTTTCTAAACTTAAATTGATGTCTCCATAGATTTGATCGGATAATAAATACATATGGCAATTACCTTCCATTTGGACTTCCATTTTATTCTTCAAATGTAAAAGTTCTTAACTTTTATTTAAAAGATTAACGTCGACATTGGCTTGGGTGGATTAAAAGTACAATTTTCCTATTCCATAGGATAATAGTAAACATCTTGACAGGAATTAGAGGAGAGGGGTTTTGTGATGTATTTGGGTTATTATATGGTGATTGACCTTGTAGGTTTGTATAAATTGGTGGTTAGTTTGATGGTAGAGGTCTATTCATTTGATGGTTGTATAACAGCAAATGGTAGTTGTCCACCAGAAACTGGTGGTGTATGAATCTATTTAATCTATTTTCTATGTAAATCAAAAATCTTAATCTATGTGTATTATCCATATTTATATATTATATAATTTATTTAGCTAAAAATATTTTTTATTATTTGAAAAAAATGGTTATAGGTATGTAAATCATTATTAAATATTTCTAAAAAGAGTGGTATGTATATATATAATTATATATAAAAGCTATAGGTGTGTATAAGTTTATTTAGTGACTGGTGAAAAGAATAAAAAATTTTAAAGTTGTATTGGATGCAAAAGACTATGTAAGCTTTAATTTTAATTGATTAAATATAAAAATATTTAATAAAATAAAAATCTAAATTTTTTTGGATGCTAAAGACTACTTCTTTTGAAAGATTTAATATAATGAATAAAGTAATATAAATAAAAAAATTTATTTAAAAAAAAAAAAAAAAAAAAAAATTTTAATTTAAATTGATTAATGTTTCTTATTAAATGGTGAAAAAATGTGTTGTTGTATTACTGTGAAATGATATAAAATAAGTGAAGTACATTATATATATAAGAAAATGGGTGAAAGTTTTAAAAAAATAAAATAAAATAAAATTTTTTAAATTTTATTAATTTAATATTTCAAAAATTATAATTATAAAAAATATCTTTTAAATAATTGTTATATTACTTTTGTAATAATAAGTATAATGAAAGCCAATTATCTGATATATTTTTAATTTAAAAATTGATAATAATAATTTAATATATTTTTGTTAATTATTTTTTGTAAAGAAGATTGAAAAAAGTAATATAAAAAATATTTAATAAATGTAAGATATTATTAAATAACTATACTGATTGTATAAACTATAGATAGATATTAAAAAACAAATGGGACATGATTTTCATAAAAAATATATAAAAAAATTATTATATAAAGGGAAATTGGAATAATGGAGCAGCTTCAAAATATATTTAACTTAATATAAAAAAATAAACAATAAATAATCAAATAATCAAATAAAATAAATATAATTGTTTTAACTTTTATTATAAATTACACCTCGAACCACATTTTTTCATTAAAATGCAAAAAAATAAAAAATTAAATGGAAATAATAAAAAAGTGGTTCGAGGTGTAATTTATTCAATTTGAATTAAACTAATAAAGATTAAAATTTATATTTAAATAATTAATTTACCATTTTTTTAAAATTCTTTTTTTACAATGTAATAGCTTACATAGGCAATATGGATATCAATCGAGAGAGAATTTTATGAAATTTTTAAATCAAACATATAGATTTAATTAATATTTTAAATCTAAATTTTAAATAAAAAAATAAGGTAGAAACTATTATTTTATCATAATTTTAAAGAAAATAAACAATTGTTTTTTTGTTTTATTTTTTTTTTTTTAATTGTTTATAATTTTTTAATTTTTTAAAAAAGAGTCTTTAAAAAAATTATTTTTTTTTTTTTTAATTAAAAATTATAGCTTTACAACACACATAATTTTTCATTCACCAGCTTTTTTTTTTTTATAATAGCATTCAAATAATAATATTCGTTCATTTTTACACACCTTTTTTTTTGTAAATAATATATATCTTTTTTTTGTAAATATTTTTTTGTATATATTTATATTATTTTTTTTTTTGTACATTTTATTTGTAAATATTTTTTTTTGCAAACAAAATGTATGAATTTTTAAACTTGTGTGTTTATTTATTTTTTGTTGGTACCATCTGTTGGAAATTACCATCTTTAATTGGTAAATTCAGATTCAAAAACACCAAAAGAAACAACAAAGAAAAAGATGACTGCCAATGTTGGAACAGCGAAGACAATTTCTGGGCAAGTCAAGTACTCCAAATCCAACTACAAGAACCACAAGAACACCTCAAACACCTCCAAAGCCTCCAAATCCCCCAACAACTCCATATTTACCAAGAACAAGAACACCTCCAACAACCTCAAAAAGTTCACCAAAAACTCCAACCAAAAGAACCAAAAAAACCACAGCAATCACAACCACAGCAATCACAACAACCAAATTCACAAGGACCAATCCCATTCATACAGCTAATTCGTCAGCGACCCCAACATCTACAACCCCAACAACCACAACAACCAATCCCATTCATCCAGCGAATTAGTCAACAACCCCAACCCCAAAAACCACAGCAACCCCAACAACCAAAACACCCACAACAATCCCAAAAACCAATTCCACAAAGACCAATCCCATTCATCCAGCTAATTCGTCAGCAACCACAACATCAACAACCACAACAATCACATCAACCAATCCCATTCATCCAACGAATTAGTCAGCAACCACAACATCAACAACCACAGCAATCACAACAACCAAAGCAACCACAACAACCAATTCCAAAACAACCAATTCAACAACAACCAATCCCACAACAACCAATCCCACAACAACCAGTCCCACAACAACCAGTCCCACAACAACCAATCCCATTTATCCAACGAATTCGTCAGCAACCCCCAACCACAGCAACCACAGCAACCACAACAACCAATCCCTTTCATTGAACGAATTCTTCAACAACTCCAACCACAACACACCCATTCACAACCAACACAACAACCCCAAAATGCTCCAATAAAGCCAAATGAAATTGATTTATCTTTGGTCAATTCAAATGGAAGATTAAGTTTAGATCCAACTCCATTGAATGAAACAGAAAAGGCATATATACGTTTAAATGAACGTATCGAAATTTATCAACTTATGCCAAAAAAGGAAATCCCAGGTGATGGTAATTGCCAAATGCATGCGCTATCAGATCAGATATTTGGTGACTTGGAGCATAGTGTAATAATAAGAAATAACATTGTCTATTGGCTTAGACAAAATAAAGGTTTTTACCTTCCAAATGGAGAAACCCTCTCAGACTTTGTAACTACAAACAGTTGGGAGGAATATTGTGATAGTATGTCCAAAAATGGCACATGGGGCGATCATTTAACATTGGTCGCTGCAGCTGAAATTTATAAGATAAATATTTCTATAATATCTTCAGTTGAATCCGAGAGTAGTTCTTTCATAGAAATTACTCCAAGTATTAAATGCGAGAATGGAATTTTGTTATCACATTTTGCAGAATTCCATTACGGTTCTTTATGCCCATTAGCTAATTAAACCATTATATCGGTAAGTTATTTTATTTTCCCACTACTATTTTTATAAACTATTTTATATTAATTCATTTAATTTAATACATTATATTTTAGCAATTTTTTTAAGCCATAATCAAGTATTATACCAAGATTCTAAGCCGTCTCTAGCCATGTTGTACATGTAGTATCATTTACAGTAAAAATCTTATTTTATTGAATATTAAATTAGGGATATATTTTTTGTTTTGTTTAATAATTTATAATAATAATTATTCACTATAATCCATAAATTGTATCAATTATCACTGCCTTTAAATTTTAAAAAATTTGGATTTTATAAAAAAAAAAAAATTTTAAAATTTCTTTCAATTTTTCCAAACAATTACCGGTCAATAATAATAATTCTAAAAGCTTTTAAATATAAGTAAGTAAATAAGCACATTATTTTACAAACAAAAACAATCTATTTAGATATGGGGTATTTGTTAATTATATGAATTACTAACACAAATTAATTTTTTTAATATTTAGTAGTATAAAATCAGGACAAAGTTGCAATGTCTTTTTAATCGGGTAGTTTCATCAACCTCTAGTTTTTTTCAAGTGGTATAATCGGATTCATTAGTGTACCAAGTAGTAGCTGTTCTATAACATTTGTTAGCACCTTTTTCTTATTTTTTTCGGATCCATAACTTTTTTAAAGTGCTGAAGAGTCTTGGTATTATTATAAAGTTGTTATTCTTTTTGATAGTGATTGGAACCCCCAAATGTATTTTTAACTCAAGATTGTGGTAAATTTCTAACCAACCAAGTAATCAATGAAGCTCATCCAACCAGTCAAGTAACTAATAATAGACCTCATCTATCTACTCAACTATTTTATTACTATCATTAATTGCTCTGGCCAAGCAACTATGACCATAGAAATCAAATAGTTTTAGGAGAAGAGAAACCGAAGCTTCGGTGTAACTATTAATCAAACGAGGGGAACAGTCACAATGGTGTTATTTAATCAAATATATTTAAAAATACTCTGCAAGGAATTAGTATCTGAAAGAGGTAGTTTCATAAATGAAGTCTCATTTCTGCATGAATGTAAATTTATAATTAGACTTATAAATTAATAGAAATTTTCAAATAGAGATTCTCCGGTCGTTGAACACTTTCAAGTATAACGCGGAGTAATACATTATTAGCCAATTAGTACTTCAACTAGTAAAGAAGATCCAAGCGCAATTAGATCAATCAATATTTTAAAAAATCAAATTAATTAAAATTAAAATAAAAATTTTCTAAATAAATAATAAATAATTCTAGAAATTAAATAAATATACAATTATTTGTTTGTAAATCGTATAAATTCTTTTTTATAAACTTAAATAATTAGTGTAATTGTTTGGATGTGTATAGAATTCATATGTTTATCGAATCTCAAGTAGCTTTTGTTGTTTAATTGGCATTTTCAATAATGCTTTCAAAATTGTTATAAAAAAATATTACTTTTCTTTTTTAGAAATTTTTGTTTTTTTTTTATTTTTAATTTTTAATGTTAATAATTTTAAAATAAAAAGAAAGTTTTGTTTGGTATTAAAAATGAATCTTTTAAATGATAGAATATGGACACTCTATGCTTCCTTTTGTTTAGGGAATTAATTTTTATTCTATTTTTTTAAATTTATTTTGATTATTAATTTTGAATTAGTGGATGCAATTCTAACTTCACGAGACCAAATAAATTAAAATTTTTTTTAAACCCAAAGAAATGTTTCATTGCCCACCACCATGGCAACTACATTTGATTTCTTAAAAAGAAACCTCTGGATAAGTAAATCATTCAAATAAAATAGTTAATTTTTTAGAAAAAAAAAATAAAAAAATAAAAAAAAATAAAATATTATAATTTTTCCCAATAAATTTTTTTTTTTTTTTTTTTTTTTTTTTTATTCCTTAATTTATTTTTTTTTATTAATTTATTTTTTTTTTTTTTTTTTTTTTTTTTTATTTATCCATTTATTTATTCATTTATTCGTTTTTTTTTTTTTTGTTTTTTTTTTTTTAAAAATTTGTCTTTATAAATACTTAAACCATAATTAAAAATTTTATAATATCCATTTTAATTTTTTTATTTTATAATATCGATTAAAATAAAATTTTTATTTTTTTTTATATTTTTTTATAAAAAAATTAAAATTTTTTAATTTTATAAATTTTTTTTTTTAATTCATACCCTATTTACACACCTTATCTTTTCTAAATATAATATTTAATATAATTTAATATAATATATAATATTTTTTTTTTTTTATCTTATATACACACTTTTTATTTTTTTATTTTTTATTTTTTTATTTTTTATTTTTATATTATATTTATTAAGAGTGTGGATACATATATATATTTTTATGAAATAACAATAATAATAATAATATAACTTATAATATAATATAATAAAATGTCACAAAGAAAAAACAAAATTTCAAATGATGAAATTAAACAAACAGAAAGTAGTACAACTATAATTGGAGAAAAGAAAATAAAATTTGAATCTCCACCTCACGAATTTATTGGGCTAAGACTTTTAAGATTTATTGCGATTGTTCTTTGGGCAATTACTGCTACTGGTAAGTAATTAATTTAATTCTTATTTTATAAAAGAAAACAATATTAACTTCTCCAATTAATTATTATAGTTATAGTGTGGATGTCAGTTCCATTTAATTATATTTCAGACCCAATTTTAAAGAAGTTTAATGTCAAAAGAAGATATTTTCTATTAGAATTTTTATCTAGAATGTGGGGCAAAGGATTACTTTGGATAATGAATATAAAGGTTATTACAGAGGGATTAGAACTTTATGATGATTTCAAAGAGCAACCATCAGTTTTAGCCTATAGTCATACATCATATTTAGATCCAGTGATTCTTCAAGGCTATTCACCAATACCTTGTAAATTTATCTTCAAAAGAGAGCTATTATATATTTTCCCAATGGTTTTCTTATTAGCACACATTGTCGGTCACATTCCAATTAATAGAAAGAAAAAACACTCTGCAATTGAAAGTATTAACGAAGCTGCTGAAGCAATGATCAAAAAAGATATTTGTGTTTGTATTTAATAAAATATTATCATAAAAAAACAACTTGTGTAATCAAGATATTAATTTTTTTTTTTTTTTTTATAAACAATATTATAAAGGTTGCAGTAAGTCCAGAAGGCACCAGATCAAAAGATGGTAACTTAAAAGAGTTTAAAAAAGGTCCATTCCATTTATCGCTTAAATCCAAATCAAATATTGTTCCAGTTGTATTTTTTGGCAACTATCAACTTTGGAAATCCTCATGTTTTTTCCCATATTCTGGTACTGTTTGGTAAGTTTTTTTTATCAATAAACAATAGATACATTTTATTTTTATTTTTATTAACATAAACTTTAATATTTTAGTATAAGATTCCTACCAACAATTCAACTTGAAAAGGATGATACCGTCGAATCACTTTCAGGAAGAGTTAGAGAATCAATGTTAAAATCACTTCATAAGCCACCAAAGAATTTTAATCCATTTTGTGAAACTGGCTCATCTCATACAATTTTCTATTTAATCTTGATGGGTACAATAATATTTTCAACATTGAAATTCTTTAGCATAATTTAAAAAATCTTTTTTTTTTTTTTAAATTACATATATCATATATTTTAAAAAAAGGTAATATTTACAATTTATTTGTTTATATAAATAAAAAAGATTATTCGGTAATCTATTTAAAATAACAATTTTTTTTTTTATTTCAAATTTTTCATTTTTATAAATTTTATATTTTTTAAAACTTTTTTTTAAAAAACTATCTTTTTTTTTTAAAAAAAAAAATAATAAAATGGTACAAAGTTTCAATTTCGAAGCAATAAAATGTTTAAAACATGTTTATAGAAACAAATCATTAATTGTGCCACATTTAGAGTTTAAAGATATTAGAGGCATAGATTTTAAACAACTTCATGATAAAGGTTTCAAGGGTGTCTTATTTGACAAGGACAACACACTAACAGAACCATATGCAGATACCATATATAACCCATTTAAAGAGTCGATCGAAAAATGTAAAGAGATTTTTGGTGAAGAAAATATAGCGATTATTTCAAATAGTGCAGGTTCGAGTGATGATTACCCAGACTATGAAAAAGCAGATCATATTGAAAAGAATTTAGGTATTAAAGTTTTAAAACATAACACTAAAAAACCAGATGGTATTGACAGTGTAACCAATCATTTTAAAACCGACCCATCCAATTTAGTTATGGTTGGTGATAGATATTTAACTGATATTCTTTTTGGCAATTTATATGGAATGTTTACAATTTATACCAACCCAATAACCTCAAAGGGTGATAATTTTTTTGTTAAATTGGTAAGTTACCTATAAAAAAAACTTAAACATTATAAATTCATCCATCCTAATCCCTTTATATTTATCTAGATAAGAGATAAAGAAAGAAACTACGTTTTAAATTTAAAAGAGACAGAAAATATTAAAGCACCAATAAATAAAATTTGGGACAAATAAAAGTTTTTTTTATAAAATAAATATATACTTGCTTTTATTTTTATTGTTATTATTTTATATATTAATTATTATAATTAATTTTATTTAAATTAATTTTTAATTTATTTCTATTTTTTGTGTTTATGTACTGATGCAACTTTTTTTTTTTTTTTTACAATAAAGTTGTTAACAATTTGTTATCATTAATTAATTTTAAAAAGTGTATGATGAATCACCACCTGATGGAATTGAAGTGTATTCTTCTGCTGAGGTTTTGGTTGCTGGAGCAATTAAATCACCAGATCTTGATGGGGATAAAAGGTAAGTAACAGCAACGAAACCAATGGCATTGGCAGTGACATAGAATGAAGTAACAATTCTTTCACGTACCCATGGTTCGACAGCGGCAGCAATAACAGAGATCATTGGAAGAATTAAGAACCAAATAACGAATGAAATACCAAAGAGAGTGTAAAAGTTACGTTTGGCTGGGTGAGTTTCTTCCATGTAGGTGCTATAACCACACCACATGAACCAAATCATAGCTAAACCACGTGCAACTAAAAGAACAATACCTGGAGCGGTATCATACATGTAGGTAGTTGATGCAATACCTTCACCAGCTTTGTACCAAATAAACATGAATAAATATAAGAATGAAAGGACACCAATAACAGCGAAAACAATTCTCTTTTCGTCAATGGTAACTCTTGAAATAGCCCAACCTTTAGAAATTAAAATTAATAATAAAATAAAAGCTAATTGAGCAGCTAAATCTAATACTATAGTATTTTTAAATAAAATATATTAATAAACTTTTTAAATAATTAACTATTATTGTTGTTGCTACATACATTGACCAAAACCTTCAGCACCTTTGCCACCAACACCATTATGTGAATATGAACCATATTGGCATAAGAGAACGAAGACTGATAAAAATTCTAAAGTAACAACAGCACCAAGAATCATAATCATTGGATGAAGTGAGTTGTTTTTATGGAGTTTATAAGTTGTAAAAACAGTGTAACCAAATAAACCAAGGAAAACAAAGAAATAGACTAAATATAAAGCCTCTAAACCTTGTTCTTCATATGAAAATTGAGTATTCCAACCACTTCCACCATTTAAGAAAGTGAGAGTAAAGTCAACAGTACCAACTTGACCATTTTCAGCACAGTTTGTGGCTACGACGTACCAAAAGTGTGGACGTTGGGTATCCTTTGGGTAAACTACTTTTCTAGCTTTGTTTGCTTGCCAATCATCAAGAGAAAAACCAGCTTTATCGATACAACTATTACCAGATGCTGTGGCAGCACCCCATGAATTAATATCATCATCGTATAATTGAATAGTGACATTTGGGTTGGTGGTAACATTATTTGCTTCCCAAATCAAAATTGATCCTGGAACGGTACTATAACAGAATTTACCTAAAATAACAAAATCGCTTTTGCTTTCGATTTTTTTCTTAATTACCATAGCATCGACACTGCTTAATGCCAATAAGGCAAAAATAAAAAATAAAATAACTTTTAAATTATTCATCTTTATTATTTGTTATTATTTATTTAATATCTATTATAAAGAGAGAAAATAAATATCTTTTTTTTTTATTTAAAAAATTGTTGATTTTAAAAAAAAAAATTCTAAAAAAACTAAAAAAAAAAATTCTAAAAAATTAAAAAAAAAAAATTAAAAATAATTTAAAAAAAATAAAATTATAAAAAAATTATATAATTCAATTAAAATATTATCTATTACTTTATTGCATAAACTAAAATTAAAAAAAAAACTTTAAGATCTAAAGAATTTAATTTAATTTAATTTTAAATAATTTTATTAAATTAAATTAACTTTTAAAAAGGATTTATGATTTAATAATACAATATAAAAAACCAATTTTTTTTTTTTTTAACGAGGTGATGACAATGTTGATGATATTTTAATACTTTTTGATTTGTAACTGTTTTATTAATAAATTTATTAAGATCTTTCTGATGAATCCTGTTAAGTGTTTTTGGTATTATTTTTTTTATTTTTTTTTTCAGTTGAACTTTGTCATTTTGCGGCAATTAATTTTTTCAATTAGTTCACGCGATAAAGTTACACATTTTGAAGAAAAAATTAATTGCGGCAAAATGGCAAAGTTCAACTGAACTACTCGGTAAAATAAAAATATGGTTAACTGTTTTTTTATTCAATAATTATTAATTGCCACAAAAAGACAAAGTTCAATCAAACTTGGTAAAATAAAAATTGTTTACCTGCTTTTTTTTTTTATAAATATTTTTTTTTTTATAAATTTTTATAATAATAATAAATAAATAAAACAATATAGCTTTGTGAATCAAAATGGGATGGTATAATATTATTATCTATATTGTTTGTTCACGATTCATATATTATTATTACTATTATTATTATATTTTTTTAAATGATTTTAAGCAACTAAAATATGCCAACACTCAAAGTAGTGGTTTTACTTGTTTACTTTTGAACCTCCAAAAGTCTGCCCCTGTTGCTTTCGATATAGCTAGCTCCGCCCCCTCGAAAAGTGTCACATTTGAAAGTCTAAGCTCTACCGGTTCAAATTTCAACAACAATTTTAAACCCCAAGATCTAATTTTCCCTCAGTTCAAGAAACATAAGATTCAATATAATTCAAATTTCATTTCAAAGCATGGCTATTCTTTTGGAAAACTATAAATATTATTCAATTATAAAAGAAATTATCAACCAACAAATCTCTTATATACAAAACTTTATAGAATAATTAGACAATTAGAGATGGTAATAATTTTGATTTGGTGTAGTTATAATAATATACCATTTTATTTTGGTTCGAATATAATAATTAATGATGAAAATTATAAATTATTATCAATATTAAATCAAAAAGATGATTTCAAATTTTGGTTTTCAATAGTAAAAAATAATAGAACAATTGTTATGAAAGATTTAAAACAATTAGAATCTCATAACACTCCTCAAAGTTGCAATTTTACTTGCTCACTTTTGAACTTCCAAAAGTGTCCCCTTGTTGCTTTCGATATAGCTAGCTCCACCCCCTCGAATAGTACCACAATTGAAAGTCCAAACTCTACCGGTTTAAATTTCAAGAATAACTTTAGACCCAAAAATCTAATTTTCCCACAATTCAAGAAAAATAAGATCCAATATAATTCTATTGACTTGGATTGAATAAAGCATATGGATACTGGAAGAAGAGATATGTTTGCTATGGCTCATGAAAGTGACATTAATAGCACTACCACTCATGGAGATTTTTTGGTTGTAAATACAAGGTCCTATAATAGAAAGCAAGGTACCCATCATTATTACCAAGAGTGGAAAAAACTTTTTGAAAGCCACCATCATGCTTTCATAAACGATTCTAAACCAATTCCTAATGGTATGTATCCATATTCTATATAATTATATAATATTTCATATTATTTTATTAATACTTTAATTTTTTTATTTTAGAGGAAATATTTTAATTATTTAAATAATTATCAAATGAAAGTGAGATTTTATAATATTTTATATCGTCCCCAAATCATTAAAATTCATGTCAAAAGATTAAAGTTTGATTCTTGTCTTAGTTTGGTGATAAATTTAAATCTTTTGGCTTGAGTCTTTATGTTTTGGGGAGAATATAAATATTATTAATCTCCAACACCTAGAAAAATTAAAAAAAGATTTCTTCTTGGAAGGAATTTATTATAATAGATAAACTAAAATTAATAATAAATAAATAATTTAATATTATTTTTTAAATAAATAGCAATATTAAAAAAAAGTTAAATACCAATAACAAATAAATTATTATTTTTATTAAAACAAACAAAAAAAAAAAAAAAAAAATATCCAAAAATTACTTTTTTTCCGTTTCCCACAAAGTCAAAAAATAAAACATCATTTCAATCTATTTTTATATTTTTTTTAACCAACAAGAAATTTCCAAACTATTAATAATTTATTTTTTTTTTTTTTCAATTCTATTAAATAATTATAATAAAAAAAAATAAAAAGTGTCACTCATTTGATGGTGATTGCTGACCCCAACAATTTCAAAAATATCTAATAAAAAAAACTTTTGGTGAATGGTGGCGTTGTATTTCCGTATTTGTTGTTATATGTAATTATTATTATTGTAATTGCATAATTGTAATAAATTAAAATAATTATAAAAAATAAAAAAAAAAAAAAAAAATATTTTTTCAACTGATTCAAATTTTTTTTATTTATTTAATTATTTATTTTTTTTTTCCAATATGAAAAAAAATATAAAATTATAAATAAATTTTCAAAAAAAACGGCGTGGTACAACTATATATCTAACGAAAAACTTTTTTTTTTTTTTCTTTTCTTTCTTTTTTTTTTTGACAAAAATCATCATTTTAAATATTTTTTTTATTTTTTTTATTTTTTTTTTTATTTTTTTATTTTTTATTTTAAATTATTTTTTACTGACTACGTGGTTTGTTTTGCAAAAATTTTTTCTTCCATATTTTTTCAATTTATTCACCAATTCACCATTCAGGTCATAACAGTAGAATAGAATGTAGGTTTATTTTTAATTTTTAATTTATTTTGTTTTCTATTTTTGTTTTCTGTTTTATCATTATTTTTATTATTTTTATTATTTTTATTATTTTTATAATTTAAATTATATTTTTGTTCCCAACAGTTATCCTCTTCTTCTATTATACTTCAACTTCAAAATCTTTAGTTTTATTTTTTCAAATCATATTGGTAATAAAAAAAGATAGTGAATAACGATAAAATAACGTTAATATTTTGAATAATAACAACAAAATTATAATTATTATTTGCGGTGATAATAATCATTAATAACATTAATCATTAATAATCATTAGTACCTTACTAATAATCAAAATAATAATAAAATTAATAATATTAATAATATAATAATATTAATAATAATAATAATAATAATCGTAATAATAATAATAATAATCATAATCATAATAATAATAATAATATCACTAGCAATATTTTAATAGTAATAATAAACTTGAATATTTTTGTTAATGTATACAAAATAGGAATTAATAAATCAGTAATTACAATATTTTTAATCAGTATTTAACCAAATGATAAAATAACCAACAGTCACTAACATTCAAAACACATTCAATCAAAAAAATAATAAAAAAAATAAAATAAATAAAACAAAAAAAAACAAACAAAAAACAACAAACAACCTCAAACTCAAATAGTAAATTTGTTTAATTTAATTTATATGTCCAAAAAAAAAAAAAAAAAAAAGAAAAAAACAAAAAAACAAAAAAAAAAAAACACAAAGACTTTCCCACCCATCTATCAAATTGATTTTTTTTTTTTAATGTGTTTATTTTTTTTTTTAAATTATTTTTTTATTTTTTTTTTTTATGTCAATTTGTAATAAATAATGTTATATAATCCCGAAAAAAAAAAATTTACCCCCCGCATATTTAAAAAACCAAAAAAAATTAATCAGGGGCAATAATAGTTTAAAATAATTGGAAATTTAATTTAAAATTAGAATAATATTATAAAGAAATTTTAAAGTTTTAAAAAATAAACTATTGATTTTAAAAAAAAAAAAAAAGAA
>NW_003519475.1:0-14127 GCF_000190715.1 Dictyostelium purpureum | reverse complement strand
ATAATAAAAATAATAATAATAATAATAAAAATAATAATAATAATAATAAAAATAAAAATAATAATAATAATAATAATAACAAAATATAATATATAAATAAAATGATGATTGATAACAGATTAGATGTAGCAATTTATTATTATTTAATATCAAAAGGAATGTCAAAATCCGCAATAACATTTCTGCAAGAATCACATTTAGGTGTAAATAGTTTAAACTCTATACCAACAAATTCACTAATAAAAGCATGGGAAAACTATACAGCTCATTTTTTAAATCATCCACATCAACCACATCCTCCAAACAACAATGTTTCACCCGAAATAAATAATAATGGCAATAGTAATAGTAATAGTAATAACTTACCAATATTTGGTTCACAAAATGGAAATCAACCAAATAACTCTAGTTTTTTATACCAAGTTAACTCTTTACCAAACCAAATCCCTAATGTTTTTTTACAAAACACTCCACAAAATACACTTAACTCCACTTCACCACACTCCGTAAATAATAGTTCCACTTCACCAAACACATCATTAAATAGTAATGATAATAATAATAATAACCCGAGTAACAATAGCAATAGTAATAATAATAATTCTGTAAATAGTCATATTTTAAATAATATAATGGAAAATAATTCATCGACATTAAATTTATTTTCAAACCCTGTAAATAGTAATCATAATAATAGTATATTTTTTAATACACCACAACAATTAAAGCACACAGATAAAAGTAATGGTTTAGATATACACACTTCAAACAATCATTTGTTAAATGGTAATAATAGTTTAGATAATCAATTATTACATAACATATCTTGTAATATAGATCATATACATAATCATCTTTGTAATATATTTATCCCACCAGGAGGTGATAAAGGTAACCTACACCAACATCAACATCAACATCAACATCACCACCATAATCATAGCCATCAGCATCAGCATGGTCATCAACATGGACATCATCAACATAATCATCCACACAGCCATCAACACCATCAACAAAGTTTAAATGGTATTAGTATAAATCAACAAATTCCACTACAATTACCAACATCACAACAACCAAGAACACCACCACAACAAAATTCATTGCTTTCATCATCGCCAACATCATTAAACATTAATACAACAACTACTACAACAACCTCAAATATGCCATCCACACTATTAACCTCAACTATTAACTCACCAAGTAGTCCATTGGATATCGATTTAAGTACAGTTACTACACTTAGTTTAGATATTATTAATCTTAGTAATGAACAAATTTTAAATTCAAATTTGGTTACCAAAAGTATTGGCGAGGATAGACAAGAGAAATTTACATGCAATTTCCAAGGTTGTGGAAAATCATTTTCAACCATTGCCATTTTCAAAAGACATTTGAAAGAGCACACAGGAAGTAAGCCATTTGTTTGCACAGAAGAGGGATGCACCAAAAGATTTTCTAGAAAATTCGATCTCAAAGTTCATCTTAGATCACACACTGGTGAAAAACCATATCCATGTACCTTCCCTGGTTGTTCTAAAAAGTTTGCACGTTCATCTGATTTAAGATTACACCAAAGAATTCATTCGGGCGAAAAACCTTTTGCTTGTGACTGCGAGGGTTGCTCTAAAAGATTCATTCGTCAAGCTGACCTTAAAAAGCATAAAAAAACTCATCAAGTCCAAGACAGTAACCATCCACATCGTCACGAATTGGGTTGTGGTCACACCGCTATTGCTCACGATGGTCATATTGACTTTTTACACGATAAACACTTGCATTCAGTGCATCAGGATCATATTGATGATCATAGTATAGGTGTTACAGAAACAAATCCCTCAAATTGTACTCCCTCCTTTGTATGTAGCCACCACCCAGATGGTTCTTCTCATTCATTAGATTGTGGTCATGAAATTGTTCCACATTTTGATCACTATGACTTTTTAGTCGATGGACATCTACATCATGTTCATGACGGCCATTGTGATAACCATGGTTGGGTTGAAGTAATTAAAAATAATAGTAATTAATAATAATAATAATAATAATAATAATAATAATAATAATAATAATATAGCAATAATAGTTTACATAATAACTCATTTGTAATAATTAATTAATCACTCATATTTTAAAATAATTTTTTAATTTTTTTTTTTCAAACAAAAAATTATTTTTAAAAATATAATTATCACTTTAACAATATTACAATATTTAAATAATATTTAACCATATACATATTTATTTTCAATATAAAATCAATAAAATATAAATTTAAAATTTAAATTTATAATGATAATCCATTTCCTTTTTTTTAAAAAATTATTTTTATTGTTTTTTTGAGTAAAATGAATATATGTGTAAAAATTTATATATAAAAAAAAAAAAAAAAAAAAATTGCAATTTATATTATATAAATAAATTTTGAAGAAAGAAAAAAAAAAATAGATTTTAAAAAAAAAAAAAGTAGATTTAAAAAAAAAAAAACAATATATTTAATATATTGTTAAAGGTTTATTATTGTAATAACTAAATAAAATAATCTATTCAATTAAAACACCGATGATGTGACCAACATTTCTACCACAATCACGGAAGTTTCTTGATTTCCAGTTAGCAACACCATTACGGAAATCGGCAGTTAAATCTCTACGGTTTCTAAAGATGATGATACTTTCTTTAACGAGGAGCTTGATGATACCGGCAGTACCTGATTTTAATTGTTCTGAGATTTCTCTAATATCGTCAATAAGCTTTGGAACTTGGCAAACATCAAAAGCACGGATGATTTCTTGTAAAGCAGCACCTAATTTTTGGATACCAACTGATAAAGCACCAATACTCTTTCTTTGGAAACCTTCTTCGATTAATCTGAAACTATCTTCAAAGTCTTTGAATGAGTGACGAACATTAGCAAAACAATCTGCACTATTTTTGTTAATGGCAATTTCAATACCTTCAGCAAAACCAATAATGAAGTCTCTGAATTCTAAAGCTGAACCAATTTCTAAATCGTGAATGAACATTTCATCGGTGTAAGCTTCACCCCATTGTTGGATGAATTCTGGGTTGTTAAGTAATGATTCAAGCTCTACTAAAGTATAACCAAAACCGGCTTTGGTATCAAATGAAATTTGATAATCATCAACAGTGTTGATTGTATTTATTGAAAAAACACTTGAAACTAAAACATTAAATAAAATTACAAATAATAAAAAGTTATGAGCTTTCTTCATTTTGTGGTTTTTTTGAATTTGAATGAAAAAATAAAATTGTTATAATAAAAATATAAAATTAATTTGATAATAAACATAATAAATAGGAAAAAAATATTAGAAAAAAAAAATATTAAATAATAAATATTATTGTTTTTTAAAAACTAAAAAATAAACCAAAATAAAATATACCAGAAAAAATTAAGTAAAATAAAATTTACTGTTTAAAAAAATATTAAAATTAAAAAAAAAAAAAAAAAAAAAACAGGTTAATAATACATATAAGATGACCTTTCGTTATTTAAACAACAAACTAAAATAAAATAAAATCAAAGTACCCAAAAACCATCAATTTAATCCCAGACCATGGTGGTTTTCAAAAAAATTTGAAAAAAAACTGGTAAAAAAATTTTAAATTTTATTAAAAAAAAAAAAAAATTTTAATTTATCCTGGCTAAATTATATATTACCTGTTTTTTATATTTGATTATAACATTTTTTTTTTTAAATAATTATCTTTTTTATTGTAATATTTTTTTGTTCTTTAACGATACCAAAAAAAAAAAAAAAAAAAAAAAAAAAAAAAAGAAAAAAATAAATAAAAAAAATAAAAAGAAAAAATAAAAAAAAAAAAAAGAAAAAAAAAAAGAGGGGGTCTTCTAAAAAAAAAAAAAAAGTTTTTGCTTATTTTTTTTTTATATTTTTGGGTTTTTCTATTTTCTGTGAATTATAATATTTTTTTCTTAAATATTTTTTAATTTTTTATTTCTTCGGACTATTTTTTTTATTTTTTTTACTTTTTTTTTTTTTTTTTTTTTTTTTTTGGTATCCATCAAAAATTTAAAAAATTAAAAAAAAGTAAGAAATTCTCAACTATTTAAACTTTGTTTAATTTACATTTCATTTCATTTCATTTCGTATCTCAAATATATAAATAAATATAAAATATTAAATAACGAAAATTTATTGTAATAGAACCACCTAATTAATTATCAAAATGTCAATTGAAGTCTATGAATTATCTTGCGAAAGAGAAGGTTCAAACCGTGTAAATATGTTTGGTAAACCACCATCAAGCACTATGACCCCTCCAGTTTCAAATCCAAATGGTAAAATTATTTTCAATTCCTAATTTATCAAACACAAATCCATATGGATAAATCATCCTATTGAATTAAATAATAATAAATAATAAATAATAAATAATGCATTTACTATATATTATCAATCAAAAAAAAACCACATATTTTTTATTTCATAGTTTTTTATATTTGTTTATTTTTTTTAAATTTTTTGTAATAAAGATTTCACCTTTAAATAAAATGTCAATTACTCCACCAAATGATTGGTCAAAGTAGTTAGAATCAAACACTCATCGGACTCTATTCTATCAAACACAGAAATTAACATGTGTAGAAAAATGTATTGTAAATTTACTTTCAAGTGACCAATTAAATTCAAATATTAATAGTTATAAATTAAAAAAAAATAGAAATAAAAATAAAAATAAAATTTAATATTTTTTTAAAAAAAACTATTAATTTATTAAAAGAATTTTTTTTTATAAATTGTTATATTTATTTGTAATAATTATATATTGTTACTAAAGAAATATACTATTTGATTTAAATTTAAATTAATATATTTATTTTTATTTAATTAAAAAAAAATAAATAATTAATTATTTTTTTTGCAAAATTTATTAAAAGAGAAAATTCTGTGATTGATGAGAGAAAGTAAAACTGGTAATAATACTAAACCGTGAAGAGCTGATAAAATGATAATGGCCATATATTGTCTGAAATAATAAACCACGAAAATCTCAGAGTTGCTAAAACCTAAAACTGATACACCTAAAAGTTTGGTAAAGAAAATGCCATTTATAATTGAGCTACCCATTTCGCTAATTGAATAACGTACTCTCTTATTTCTACTGAAGTGATCTGGAGCCTTTATATATTTGAAAGCAATATGGACACTGAATTCAATTGCAATACCAATTCCCATTACAATGTTTACAACTGAAATTGCATTTAAGCTTATGTTCCAAAGAGTCATAACACCGAGTAGATTGACAACACATAGACCAACAGAAATAACAACTAATAGAGCAACCACTACATTCATTAGTAGTACTAAGCTAACCAAAAAGACACCCGCCAAAGCCAACAAAATAGTTTTTAGTGCCACCTGTTCAATTGTTAAATATTGTTCGAAAAAGGTGAATACAATTGAGTAAGAGAAAATATCCATATTTGAATGATCTGAAATATATCTAACTGTTTTGAGTGCATTGATAAAGTCATTTTGAGTTCTAAGTGGTGTTAAATAGCCATCAAAACGGGATGCAAGTATTTTACCATCTTTGTAGTTTACATCAGACGTATAGGCGAAACCGGCTAATGGGCACTGATCTGTGTTAGGGGATCCAATAAAATCTGGGAGGTATTTATAGAATAGATCTGGCGAAGGTCTTCCATTATCGTTGATAGAGAAGCATGGTTTACATGAAGGGTCACCATTACAAAAAGTACCATTCTCATAAGCATAGCAACAAGATTGGATTTGGGTCCATGATAAATAATCGTCTAGCCAACTGGAGATACCACTTGTAATATAAGGAGCACCGTTAAATAAATTTACTACAGAGTTATTGTTGCACCCACCTATTGTACAAAATTCATTTTGAACAGAGACATTTGAAAAATCGTAGCCACCTCTTGAAACTATATACATTGGGGGACCTACTTCCAAATATTTATTCATTTGGGTAAAGTAACCTTGTAAATAACTATCTCTGGGTAATGCTATTCTTTGGTCTAATCCCAATGTAATTTGATAGGAATAATTGATACTTGTTAAAAGCATGGCAACAAAGATGATAACTACAAATAGTTTAACCAATGGGTTCATTAAAAATGGAGCATAATATTTTTTAAATAAAACTTGAAGCAATGTTGATTTCTTTTTAATTGGTTTTACTTGTTGATTTCTTGGTATAATACCATCCACTACATTCAAAGCATCTGAATCTTCTAGTAGCCCATTTTCATCCTCTTCATTGAAAAGTGGCTTCTTTTCATCTTCATCGTCAGAGTTTTCTGTATCATTTAGTCTAATACATGGGAAGCAATCGATTCTTCTAGATTGTGTACGTTTGCAATCCAAAACAAGTAGGCAGGAAAATGCGGTAATTTGCAAAAGAAAATCAAAGAAAACTGCGATTGATGCATAAAATGAAAAAGCTTGGACTGCAGGCATATTCGTAAGGGAACCTAAAAGGAATGCTAGTGATTCACTAAGAGATGCTAAGGCAATTGATGGACCAACCTGTGATAGAGTTTTGGCTAATGATTCCTCAGGAATTGGATTAATTTGTTGACCACTTGGACTATATCTTGTAATATGAATCGATTCAAAAGTATTTACAATAATAAATATATTATCTACACCAATGGCCAATACCAAGAATGGGATAACTTCCGAGATAATTAGAGTTGCATGAATATTTAAAATTGAACAGATACCAACAGAAATAATAATTGAGCAGGCTACAATAACGATTCCAGACAAGCCCAATGCAAATCTTGAACGTACAAAGAATGATGAAAATCTACGTGGGAATGGATAGTAGCTTCCGAGAGCTAAGGAGATATATAAAAACATTACAGAGTAACTGATGATAATTGTTGGAATATCAGCTTCACTTTCACGTGATAATTCGTCTTGAACAGATCTTTGTGCATTGTATGTGATATAAAATAGAGATGTTTTGTTTTGTGTGTACTCTTGAACCTTTGCAATCCAAACATTTTCCCATGCCATTGCTGTGTCTACCATTGAATTTGGGTTGTTTAAAAGAAAAGTAACAACAAAAGCTTTTGCTTGATATGCTTCTTCTTTCCAGCCACCCAACACAACCTTTGGTAATACTGGTGTTCCGATAGTATCCATACAGCTCGGAAGTAATGGATTTGATTGGCAATTAATGAAATAGTCGGTTATATTTGTTGTGGTTTCTAATACCTTTAAGCTTCTTTGCCAATATGCACTGACACTTTCAACCAAGCATCCCTTTTTTGTAGGTTCGAAGCACAATGTATCTAGTGTAACATTTTTTCCTTTATAAACAGTTGATAATGACATCAACTCTAGTTCCATTGTAATTAACTCGGTTAAAAGATCTTTATAAAGAACTGATGGATATTTCTTAGTATCTTTTGGTGTAATGATCATTTGTTGGACTCTATAGAATGGACCAAAGTTTTCGTCAAAAAATGCTTTCTCTTGAGCTGATCTACTTTGAGGGGATACCCATAGCTTAACAGGATCTTCTTCAATTCTTAATTTCATTATGCCTATACCAATACAAGCAGTAAAAACTAGACAAAGAATTAAAACTAAAATTGGCTTAGATGTGACCTTAATTCCATACCAATAGAAAAACTTCTGAATAAAATTTGAAAACTTAAATTGTTCATCTTGAATTCGAGGCTCTCTAAAATAATTATTATCTCTGATTGATGATCCATTATCATAATCTTCTTGAATATTATTTGATCTAATAACGGGTGATAAATCTGAATCTGAATCGCTATTGTTTATGCCTCTATTATTTATTGGTAATGGTAGTCTATTATTATTTTGTAGTCTTTTATTTTTATCAATAATTATACATGCTATTATAACAATTGAAAGTATTAATAGTGAAAAAATAACATAAAGAGCTATTCCTAGCGCAAATGTGCAGTTCCATTGGTTTCCGTTTTCCATTTCCCATAAACAGGAGGTTTGGTCGTGTAATAAAACATCGCCAGTTGATAAAAATGGTATCAATATTGTACTGATAAAGATTAATGATAAAATTGAAATTACTATAATTTTGAAGGAACGATTAGAAAAATAATTATTCTTTATTACATATTTGAATATTAGCCATGCAGTTGAACCTAATAGTAAAGATAATAAGAATAGTAAAAATATCCATACAATCCAAACAGTAACATATGGTATTCTAAAAAAAAATATTAATATTTGGTGTTTATTATTATTAATGTAAATATATGATCTTACTCTATATTTAAGTGTGACTGTGGTATCGTACTATTTAATAAACCCAAATCTTTGTAAGATGGGGGCGGAATACATGCGTCGCTACATTGATCACATGAACATCTTTCGGAACACGGTAAAATTTCTGCATCATAGCCTTTTTCATCGAAAATCCAATTTAAAGCTTGAAAGGTAGGGTTATTAGGTGGTGAAAACAAACCTTTAAAAAAATCCATTGGAGTTTTGTACATTTCACCAAATTTTGGTGAACCACTAGTTTGAACATCTTTACATGAATTATACAGGCCTACTGCAAAGTGAGGGTGTAAATAAAAATCTATTTCTAAAATTTGCTCTGTTTTGTTGTCAACTTTAGTTGGTACCATAAATGATCTTTGGTATGGACTGCAAGAAGATGCACACCATAAACTATAGATATTGATCATACAAGACTGGCATCTACCAAAAATAGTTTGAGCTATTTCCATATTAACCTTTAATATTTTTGTTTGATCATAATTGCAACAAGATAATTCTGAATATTCTGGATGTGTGAATTGACAGGTGTGTTTTGATATATGTTGGTTTGACTTAAAAATTTAAGGTTAGTAAGGATATTAAAAAATGTAGTTAGGAATATAGATTAATTAACTTACCAATGGATCGAAATCCTTTTCCTCAACAAAACTTGAGTTTACACCATACATTGAGCATCCCTTGGTTGTATTATATGGAAAAGGCTGTTGAGAATTTACCACATTTTCACTATTAAATAGCAATATTTGTATTATAAAAAAATAATATAATAATATTAATAATTTTTTGATCATTATTTATAAAAAAATTATAAATATTTATTTATTTATTTATTTATTTTGTATTTATATTTATATGTATATGTATATTAGATTATTTATTATATTATAAAAAAGTGTGCTAATTATAATTATTATTATATTATTACTATTATAAATTATATGGTTGTGTGATGTGTATTCTCTTTGTATGAGTAGAAAAATATGAATGAATAAACAATAAATAGAGATAAAGACTATTGTGACATGAAATAATTAAATATGTTATAAAGTTGTAGAACAAAAAAATTAATAAAAAAAATTATATTATTTTAAAAAAACAAATTTTTTTTTTTTTTTTATTAATAAAAACAAATAATATGAATTTTGATACATTGTTTGAAATAATTAAATAGGTTAAAAAAAAAAAACACACTCCACCACTAAAAAGTAATTAGAGTGTGTGTTATATTCATATAAATAGAACACACACCCAAAACTATATTACAATATATTTTTAATTTTTTTATTTTTTTTAATATAGAAATAAGTTTTTTACCTTTTTTCGTTTTGACTTTAGTTTATATGAAGATATATATATATTATTTATATGAATAAATATATATAATATATAAATAAAATATTTATTTTTAAAATTAAAAAAAAAAATCTGATTATTTATTTTATTTCATCTATTTTCAAAAAAAAAAAAAAAATTATATTTTTTTAATTTAAAATTTTTTTTTTTTTTTTTTTTTTTTTTTATAAATTGTAAATTAACTAAAAATTATGAATATAGATAACGATCAATGTATAAAATGTAATGTGGAGGGTGATTATTTCATGAAACTGTGTGTTTTTGGAAAATGTAAAGGGGTAGGTGTAACATCACTAATATTAAGATTTGTTGATAATGTATTTATAGATAGCAAACCAGCAATACCAAACGATGTTAAAATAAAGGTATTAGAAGATAGAGGAATTTCAATAAAGATTCAAATATTCGATACTGGTAAAATAAAAAAGAAAAAAAAAAAAAAAAAAAAAATAATTAATTTTATTTACCAACTTTTATTTTTATTTAAACAGGGTTCAAAGATTTTAAAATAAACTATTTAAGAGGTGTCCATGGTTATTTAATAGTCTACGATATAACGAATAGAGAAAGCTTTGAACAAATTAGAAACATCACACAAGATCTAAAGACATATGGTAATCAATACACCAAAGAATGCTTCATTATAGTGGGGAATAAATGCGATTTGGAAAGTGATAGGCAAATTGAACTTAAGGAAGCTAAAGATTATTTTGAATCTATAGGCATTGGAGAATCTTTCTACGGAGAAGTCTCTTGTAAAAACCCAATAAATATAGACAACTCATTTCAAAAACTATTTAAAAAAACTTCAAATATTTTATACCCCCGAAATCTGTAATAATAAAAACAATAATAACTATAATAACTGTAATTTATTTAAATAAAATGAAAACTATTAATCTTAACTTTATAACACCTATAATTTTGATATTGGATCACTAATATATAATATAAATTAATAATTAATGAATGAAATAAAATTTAAATTATAAAAAATAAAATTTGTTTATTTAAATTTGTTTATTTAAATTTATTTATTACCAAAAAAAATATGAATAATTGTTTATTTCATTACCCATAACATCTAATTTTATCATTGCAGCCCTTAGAAGAACATTGACCACCTTTTTCTAAATAACGTTGATGGTATTCCTCAGCTGGATAGAAATGACCAGCTGGTAAAATTTCTGTAACGATTGGTACTTTATATTTCTTTTGTTCCTCTTCTTTGCTTTCGGTAGCCTCTTTTTTTTGTTCTTCACTATGATAATAGATGCCGGAACGATATTGTGAGCCATGGTCATTTCCTTTAGATAATATTAAAATTAATATTAATATCATAGAAATAAAATTAGATACAAAAATATATAATACATACCTTGACGATTTAATGTGGTTGGGTCGTGTTTACCCCAGAATAATTGTAATAACTCTTTATAACTTACCTCTTTTGGATCAAATTCTAAATCGACTGCTTCTGCATGTCCAGTTTTACCTATTATTATAAAAAAAAATAATAAATTAAAACATTATACATAAATTGTATCTTTGGGTTCCTTGAAATACCTACCACTGCAAACATCTCTATATGTTGGATTTTCTACTTGGCCGTTGCAATAGCCAACTCTTGTTTTTACGACACCCTTAACTCTTTGAAATAATAACTCGACACTCCAAAAACATCCAGCAGCAAAAGTAGCTCTTTGCATTTTTTATTATTTTATAATTAAATTTGAAATTAGGTTATTTAGTTTTTTAGATAATATGAAATAAAAATTTTGTTTTGAATTTAAATTAATTAAAATAAATAAATGAAAAAAAATTAAAATTTATACAATTTGTAAAAATTAAAAAATTTTAAAAAAAAATAAAAAAAATAAAAAAAATAAAAATTATTTGAAATTAATTATTTAAATTATTATTGAAGATATTTTGGTATTTAAATTAATAATTTGACTTTTTGATTAGAAGATTCCTTTAGAAAAAAAAAAAAAAAAATTAGGATTTGGAATATGCTTTTATTAAACTATTGATGAGTTTTTTTTATTTCTTTTTTTTAAAGTTCGCTAATGAAATAAAAATAATTATTTTACTAGCTGTAATATTTGAAATAGTTAAATATCCATGGAGTATTTTTATTTTAATTTTATACCCAATGAGGATATGGTCAATTGACAATATCTAGGTTATTGAATACCGATGGCTAAAATTCTTAATTAATATTATTTTCAATTTGTTTTTTATATGCAGCAATTAATTGTATATAATTTAAGGGAAGAAATAAACATTACTAGCGAGTTTTAATTAAAATTTTTATTAAAAAAAAAAATTAAAATATAAAAGGTGTTGTGTTTCAATTATAATAATAATTTCTTTTTTTTTATTTCATATTTATTTGTTTGTTTTTTAAATTTTTTTTTTTTTTTTTTTTTTTTTTTTTTTTTTTAAATTTTAATATAATTTATTTTATAAAAATATACACATAACAAGCATAATTATTTGGCTAGCTGTAATAAATAATACCCGAACCAACGGAGCCAAAAATGATGGCAATATTTTTTGAACATCCATTTGTCACAATCTATAAACTTTGAATTTCCCATATAATCACCACAATCCATTTTGTGCATAGACTATTACAATAACCTGAAAGTAAATAACGAAAAAAAATTTTAAAAATAAATTAATAAAAGTCGGGTTAACCTTTGCACCATTCTTATTGAAGGGGTAAGTCAAAAATTCTTGGTTAGCATTTACAAAAAATCATTGATTATTACCCTATATAAATTAAATTAGTATTTTATTTATTTGATATATTTAAATTTTGGTACTTTCAAAAAAAAAAAAGAAATAAAACAAAATAATATTGCTGTTATTAAATTAATATGTCTATGGTTTCACCTTCTTTTTTATAGAATTACCTAAAAATTAAAATATTTAAATTACTATTGAATCTATGCAAATTAACCATAAAAATACAGAGAATATTAAACATATTAAATAAATTTGATTCTTTTCTGAACCACTGTTAAACCCTATTTTAATTTTTCCATCTGTATATTTAATGATTCCCCAAGTTGTTGTTGTTTATATTTATAATAATAACCAACAAAAACATGGTTTCCTCTATCAAACTCCTGCTCTCTATACAATAACAGAAAACCCTAAAAGTTAATAAATAAATCTAATGAAATCTAAAATTTTAAATTTTTTCATTCCATAAAATAAAAGATAATTTTAATAAAAAAAAAAAAGTGAATAAAAAAATTTTAAATAAAATTCAATTTTATTATCATATTATTATAAAATCAATAAAATAGTATAAAAGTCGAACAAAATTGGATATTTTCATTAAAAAAAGTACTATATTGGTTCTCGGAGAAAAATAAAAAAAAAAAAAATTAAAAAAAAAAAAAAAAATTAACAAATTTTTAAAAAAATTTTTTAAAAAGTTATCAAAAAAAATTATATTTTCGTATTTTTTTTTGCCCGGCCATTTTTTTTTTTTCACAAACCAAAATAATTTATATATTTATAAATTTAATATATAAATATATAATATAAAAATATTTATATATTTAAAAATTTATATTATTTTGTATTATTTATAAAACCTTTTTTTATATTTATACTTTATATATAAAAAAAAATTTACAAATAAATTTTTTTTTTTTTTTTTTTTTTTTTTTTTTTTCGTATTTTTTTTTTTTATTATTATCACCATCACCAACTTAGAGTGTATAATGATCAATAAATTCCAGAATAGTAATAATAATAATATAAAAAGAATTTTATTAAATCAAAGAAAAATATTAATATCCAATTAATTTTTATATTTACTCTCTATAGTATACACTTTTTTATATTTACAATAATTCTTTTTTTTTTTTCTATAAATTTAATCAATTAGTTTTTTATCCAACATATATTTACATTCCTTCAGGTTTATACATATGTAAGTTTTTATCATTATTTTTATTGACTTTAAAACACACAATTTTATTATTTTATTTTTTATTTTTTGGGTTTTTTATTTTTTATTTTTTGGGTTTTTTTCTTTTTCTTTTTCTTTTTTTTTTTTTTTATCTGTGTAAAATAAACCCTTTGTGCCACAAGTTTGTATCCTCATTAAATAAACCTTTGTTTTTAAAAAAAAAAAAATATAATTATAATAAAGAAGATCTAGATTCTTTTTTTTTTTTTTTCTTTTTTTTTTTTTTTAATTGTTTAAATCTCGTATTAACAAAATATATTTTGTGAAACAATATTATTTTATTTTATCTTTTTTTATTTATATTTTTTATTTATATTTTTTTTTTCTCACATAATTAATAATATAAAGTCCAAAATTTATATTAAAAAAGCTTTTAAACTTTGTTTATTATTTATTTATTTATTTATTTATTTATTTATTTATTTTATTGTGCTAAAATTTTATCATTTTGTTATATTTAATATTTAT
>NW_003519474.1:22414-72904 GCF_000190715.1 Dictyostelium purpureum | reverse complement strand
ATTTACAAATACCAGTATTTGTGTTACATTTACCGAGTGAGCTGCAATCGTTTGGGCATTTAATATATAGTTCTGAACAATCATCTTGAATATAGTTGGTGTTGCATTGACAAGTACCAGTATTAGTGTTGCATTGGCCATGTGAGCTACAATCGTTTGGACATGGGATGTATAGTTCTGAACAATCATCATGAATATAATTGTCATCACATTTACAAATACCAGTATTGGTGTTGCATTGACCATGTGAGCTGCAATTGTTTGGACATTCAATGTATAATTCTGAACAATCATCATGGATATAATTGTCATCACATTTACAAATACCAGTATTAGTGTTACATTTACCGTGTGAGCTACAATCGTTTGGACATGGGATGTATAATTCTGAACAATCATCATGAATATAATTGTCATCACATTTACAAATACCAGTATTAGTGTTGCACTGACCGTGTGAGCTACAATCATTTGGACATGGGATATATAATTCTGAACAATCATCATGAATATAATTGGTATCACATTTACAAAGACCAGTATTAGTGTTGCATTGGCCATGTGAGCTACAATCGTTTGGACATGGGATGTATAATTCTGAACAATCATCTTGAATATAGTTGGTGTTACATTGGCAAATACCGGTATTAGTGTTGCATTGACCGTGTGAGCTGCAATTGTTTGGACATGGGATATATAATTCTGAACAGTCATCTTGAATATAGTTGGTGTTACATTTACAAATACCAGTATTAGTGTTGCATTGACCGTGTGAGCTACAATCGTTTGGACATGGGATGTATAATTCTGAACAATCATTATGAATATAATTGGCATCACATTTACAAATACCAGTATTAGTATCACATTTACCGTGTGAACTACAATCGTTTGGACATGGGATATATAACTCGGAGCAATCATCTTGAATATAGTTGGTATTACAAATACACTTTCCAGTATTGGTATCACAATTACCATGCGAACTACAATCGTTTGGACATGCGATGTAGAGCCAAGAACAATCATTTAGATAATAGTTGGTATCACATTTACATTTACCAGTGGTAGTATTACATTCACCGTGTGAACTGCAGTTTTTTGGACATGGGATGTTTACCTCAGAACAATCGTCTTTATAATAGTTGGTATCACATTTACAAATACCAGTATTAGTATCACATTTACCGTGTGAACTGCAATCGTTTGGACATGGGATGTATAGTTTTGAACAATCGAAATTTATATAGTTTGGATTACATTCACATTTGCCTATTAAAAACATAATTGAAAAGAATAAAAATATTTAATATGAGTTAAAAAATAATATGTTAAATGAATGAAAGTATAATTATTTTACCTTTTGATTCGTTACAAATACCATGGCCACTACAATCGTTTGGACAACCTACACAAGTACCAGTGCTTAAATCGCAAATATCTCCTGATGGTGAGCCTACACAATCATTTGGACATTGTTTATTATTGAGTCTATTGTTTTCGAAAACTGCAAATACTTTTTTAGTTTGATTATCATTCTTTATTACAACTAGTTGTTTTTCTGGTGATAATGTAACTGATGTGATGCAAGTAAAGTCGGTGAATCCAGTTTTAGTAACTGGACAATTTGTGCCTGCAATAGTTATAGTTTGTTCTGATTGACCTAAATAACTTGAGAAGAATGTGCCAACTGCAGAGACTTTATTATTTTCAGTTGTAATAATTGATGTAAAAGTTGGTGGTTTACTGACTAAGGCAAAATTATAGTTTATATTATTACCAATATTAATTAGTTGGATAGAATTCATATTCAGGAGACTGGAATCTTGATTACAATAATATTCATAACCATATCTAATAATTGATTGTGGAACAGGTTTACATCGGTTAGATACTATCATTGAACCAAGGAAATAATAGTTAGGATGATGACCAATATCAATACCGCTAATTATAATAGTTGTTTGATTATGGTATTTAACTTGTGGTCTATAAGTTGTACATGGAATAGTTTTATCTAAATTGGTAAAACTATTACCTGCAAATCTATCAAACATTGTTGGCATTGAAAGAAAACTGTTTGGACCCGAAATTTCAGTAGTCATTTGAAGTGTGCTACTTAAATAGCAAGAAAAGCATGATGGAATAGTTCTAAATGTTAAAAGAAAAAAAGAGAATTATTAAAATGATGAACTTTACAAATACAAAGTATAGTTATTATTATTAAATACAAACCCTGTCAATTGATTATTTGTTACAAATAAAGCAGTTCCACACCATGATTCAGGTATAGTACCTGTTAATTTGTTATAGTCATAAAAATATGCTGAACCTTGACCATTATATTCTGGTAAATTACCTGATAGGTAACTATATGTATAACCAACAGCTTTTAAAAAGCCAACATCGGTAATTGGAGGGATTTGTGGTGGGGTTTGTGGACTATATATATCCAACGAAAAATCAAAATTTGTATTTGGACTAACTTTAACTGGAATTTTATTTTGATAAAGGAAATTCTTACCAACCAAACCTAATCTAATTGATTCATAATTGACAAGACTTGACAAATCGTAGAATTGAGTGGGTGTTAGAAAATAGCCGATATAATGATTCATAACTTTAATATAGGTATTCAAGTGAAGATAAAAAGGAACTTGAATACTTGAGTCAAATGTAAAATGAACATTTAAGGCATTTAAATATTGGAAATTTGTAAGGACTTCTGATGGATTGAATTGAGCACTAAAAGTAAATGCAACTTTATCGAATTGGTAACCGGAAAAATTTGGGAAATTTTTCATGCCTAATGTCAATGATTTTAATTTTGTTTTGTCTGCTCCACTGTCTACTTCAATGTTGGTTGTAATTTGTTTATTATATAAAAAAAATGATTTGATATCATTTAAATGGGACATTTTAATATTTGAAATACCATTAGTTGTAATTTGGCTATGTTGTTATTATTTTAAATTAAATAATCAATTACTTGTTTTTAAAAAAAAAAAAAAAAATATTTATTATGTACTTACTAAAAATCGTAAGGTGGTAGTTTTTGTGAAAGATCACCGTAAGTATCAGTCTCTAAAACCATATTTGTTACTGTTGGGAGTTTGTAATAAATAAATTCGTTTGAAAGATCCAAAAGTCTTAATGAAATTTTGGTTAAAAATGGAAAGCAATCGATATCACTAACAACTACTTGTTGGCCCAATGTAATTACATCACTATTACCAACAATAGGCGAGAAATTATTAATAGAACCATTAGAATGGCAATGTTGAGCAGTGACACAAAATAATGAATCTGCATATACTCCATTTGAACCTTCTTTTTTAAAAAAAAAAAAAGTTAATATTTTAAATTAATTATGATTATGAATATAATAATAAATACTTGGATAGTTTTGTACTAAATTAAACTTCTGAATAAATTTTACAAAACAACTATATTCATTTTGTGGAATTGCTGAGAGAGAACCATCGAAATTTAACGAAAAAATAAAAAAAAATATTAAAAAAATATTATTTTTTAATTTTTTCATTTTTTTATTTTTATTTTTTTTACAATATAATATTTATTAAAAAGGAAATATTTATTTTAAAAAAAAGATAATAAAAAAAATGAATGAATTTATTTATTTATTGTACACTTATGAATTTACGGATTTATCCAAAAAAAAAAAAAAAAAAAAAAAAAAAAAAAATAATAAGAAAATGTTGGGAAATGTTCAAAAAAAAAAAAAAATAAAAAAAATAAAAAAAAAATACAATCACAAAAAAACATAATTAATTTAGATTAAATAGATTTTTAATAGTAGATTACGCCATTATCTCAAAAATATCATAAATATTTTGGATACCACTCTAAAAAAAAATACCAAAACGCTCAAAAAAAACAAAAAAAAAAAAAAATATCAAAAAAAAAACATTTTTTGAAAGCGAAAAAAAAAATATAAAAAATATCAAAAAACAAAAAAAAAAAACTTTTTTTATTGCGCAATAAAATGATTTATTTTAAATATTATTTTTGGTGGGTTTCATTTCAATTTTTTTACCATTTACTTTAATAACTGATTTTCTTTTATAGAAAAGGATACCAAGACAAGAGGCACCAACAACACCAACAACAACACCAACTGGTATTTGCCATTTGATATTTTGTTTTGGTGATTTGCATTCTGAGAAGTCTGATGATAGTAAAACTGAAAAATCTATTTAAAAAATTAAAAATATTATTATTAGACAATAGCTTTAATTAAAATTGTATTAAAGTAAATTAATATATTACCTGGATCGATTAAACATTCATTGACACAATGTGGTAAGTGTAATATGATAGTTACTGAGTCGTTGAGTTTGGTGTATGATGTTGTTAAGAATGTTGGTTTCGAGTCTGATACTACTTTGTTGACGAATCTACCTACAAAATCGACATTATTCTTTGAAAGTTTGATATAACTGAGATCATATTGATTTTTGAGATTTTCAGTGTCTAATTGAGTTTCTTTACTGTTGCAATCGTCATTGGTTAATTCGGTTGTGTTTGATTGCATTTCGAGTTGAAGTGTGTTTAAGAATGATTGGTATTTATAGTTTTTAATTGAAACTGTGAATTTAATTGAGTTATTGGTGAGTAAAAAGTCAATTCCTGCAAATGAAACTGATTTATCGTTTTCAATTTGTTCGATGGTTGATATAACTTTGAATTCATCTTTGTTTGGTGATTGTTTGAATGTATAAATGTTTGATTGTGTTTTGATTACTGTCCAATCTGATACTAATGGATAACTCTTGACAATTTTATTATTAATATCTATTTCATTTAATGATTTGAGATAGATTTTAAAGTTGATTTTCTCATTTTGAATATCTACAATACCTGTGCTGTTATCTACATTTGATGTTGGTGGCTCAGTTGTGGTTGTATTATCTTTACCTCCACTATCGATTATTGATCCACAATCAAATGATGTATATCCTAAATAACATTCACATTTACCATTTGATGTATTACATTTACCATGTGATGAACAGTTCTTTGGACATTCGAATATGTTTTGTGGTACTTTTGAATAAATGTAAATATCTTTACCAATATAAACAATATTGTTTTGAGTGATATTGACACTGTGAATACCTTTGCCTGGTGGTGCTGTGCAATTAATTAAATCGTTTGAAGAGTGTGTAACTGGACATGTTTTTGATCCGATTATAACTGATAATTGGTTGTGTTGTTCACCGAAACTACCATAGAAGCTTGCTTCACCACCATTTTCATTTGATGGGTTAACTGATGAAATATAGTGTTGACTGAACTGACATTTGTCACCACCGAATCCATTGTTACAATCACAAATACCTTTTGATGTATCACAACGACCTTGAGATGAACATGTTGGATCTACACATTCGAGATATAACTCTGAACAGTCTAAGCCTATATAATTGGTATTACAATCACATTTGCCTTTAAAAAAACAATTAATAAAATTATAATAATTATAATAATGGTTATAAAATAATTTTAAAATTAGTTTTACCTTTTAATTCGTTACAAAAACCATGGTTACTACAATCGTTTGGACAACCTACACAAGTACCAGTGCTTAAATCGCAAATATCTCCTGATGGTGAGCCTACACAATCATTTGGACATTGTTTATTATTGAGTCTATTGTTTTCGAAAACTGCAAATACTTTTTTAGTTTGATTATCATTCTTTATTACAACTAGTTGTTTTTCTGATGATAATGTAACTGATGTGATGCAAGTAAAGTCGGTGAATCCAGTTTTAGTAACTGGACAATTTGTACCTGCAATAGTTATAGTTTGTACTGATTGACCTAAATAACTTGAGAAGAATGTGCCAACTGCAGAGACTTTATTATTTTCAGTTGTAATAATTGATGTAAAAGTTGGTGGTTTACTGACTAAGGCAAAATTATAGTTTATATTATTACCAATATTAATTAGTTGGACAGAATTCATATTCAGGAGACTGGAATCTTGATTACAATAATATTCATAACCATATCTAATAATTGATTGTGGAACAGGTTTACATCGGTTAGATGGTATCATTGAACCAAGGAAATAATAGTTAGGTTGATGGCCAATATCAATACCGCTAATTATAATAGTTGTTTGATTATGGTATTTAACTTGTGGTCTATAAGTTGTACATGGAATAGTTTTATCTAAATTGGTAAAACTATTACCTGCAAATCTATCAAACATTGTTGGCATTGAAAGAAAACTGTTTGGACCCGAAATTTCAGTAGTCATTTGAAGTGAGCTACTTAAATAGCAAGAAAAGCATGATGGAATAGTTCTAAATGTTAAAAGAAAAAAAGAGAATTATTAAAATGATGAATTTTACAAATACAAAGTATAGTAATTGTTATTAATTACAAACCCTGTCAATTGATTATTTGCAACAAATAAAGCAGTTCCACACCATGATTCAGGTATAGTGCCTGTTAATTGGTTTTTACTATATATGTATGCTGAACCTTGACCATTATATTCTGGTAAATTACCTGATAGGTAACTATCTGTATAGCCAACAGCTTTTAAAAAGCCAACATCGGTAATTGGAGGGATTTGTGGTGGGGTTTGTGGACTAATTATATCCAACGAAAAATCAAAATTTGTATTTGGACTAACTTTAACTGGAATTTTATTTTGATAAAGGAAATTCTTTCCAACGAAACCTAATCTAATTGATTCATAATTGACAAGACTTGACAAATCGTAGAATTGAGTGGGTGTTAGAAAATAGCCGATATAATGATTCATAACTTTAATATAGGTATTCAAGTGAAGATAAAAAGGAACTTGATAATTGATATTTAAGGGAAATGTAAAATGAACATTTGAAGCATTTAAATATTGGAAATTTGTAAGGACTTCTGATGGATTGAATTGAGTGCCAAAAATAAATGTAGCTTTATCGAATTGGTAACCGGAAAAATTTGGGAAATTTTTCATGTTTAATGTCAATGATTTTAAATTTGTTTTGTCTGCTCCACTGTCTACTTCAACATTGGTTGTAGCTTTGTTATTATTTAATATAAATGTTTTGATATCATTTAAATGGGACATTTTAATATTTAAAATACCAGTAGTTGTAATTTGGCTATGTTGTTATTATTTTAAATTAAATAATCAATTACTTGTTTTTAAAAAAAAAAAAAATATTTATTATGTACTTACTAAAAATCGTAAGGTGGTAGTTTTTGTGAAAGATCACTGAAAGTATCAAGCTCTAAAATTATATTTGTTACTGTTGGGAATTTGTAATAAATAAATTCGTTTGAAAGATCCAAAAGTCTTAATGCAATTTTGGTTAAAAATGGAAAGCAATCGATATCACTAACAACTACTTGCTTGCCCAATGTAATTACATCATTATTACCAACAATAGGCGAAAGTTCACTAATGGAACCATTAGAATGGCAAATTTGAGTTTTACTACAAAATAATGATTCTGCATATACTCCATTTGAACCTACATTTTTTAAAAAAAAAAAAAAAAAAAAAAAAAAAGTTAATATTTTAAATTAATTATGATTATGAATATAATAATAAATACTTGGATAGTTTTGTACTAAATTAAACTTCTGAATAAAGTTTACATAACAATTATATTCGTTTAGTGGAATTGCTGAGAGAGAACCATTGAAATTTAACGAAAAAATAAAATAAAAAATAAAAAAAATATTATTTTTTAATTTTTTCATTTTTTTATTTTTTTTTTTTTTACAATATTTAATATTTATATAAAAAAAAAGATAATTAAAAAAAGGAATGAATTTATTTATTTATTATACTCTTATGAATTTACGAATATATGGCATATATAAAAAAAAATATACAGAAAAATATTGGAAAAAAAAAAAAAAATTTTAAATTCAATAGATTTTTTTCAAATTACGCCATTGTCACAAAAATATCATAAATATTTTGGATACCACTCTAAAAAAAACAAAATAAAAAAAAAAAATTATTATTAGAAACGAATTATGATATTTTTGTGTAATTTTTTGTGACGTTCGAAAATGCAAAAAATATAAAAAAAACTTTTTTTGGGAAATTAAATGGTTTATTTTAAACTTTATTTTTGGTGGATTTCATTTCAATTTTTTTACCATTTACTTTAATAACTGATTTTCTTTTATAGAAAAGGATACCAAGACAAGAGGCACCAACAACACCAACAACAACACCAACTGGTATTTGCCATTTGATATTTTGTTTTGGTGATTTACAATCTGAGAAGTCTGATGATAGTAAAACTGAAAAATCTATTTAAAAAAAAAAATTAATATTTAAATAATAGTTTAATAAAAATTATTTTAATTAATTTAATATATTACCTGGATCGATTAAACATTCATTGACACAATGTGGTAAGTGTAATATGATAGTTACTGAATCGTTGAGTTTGGTGTATGATGTTGTTAAGAATGTTGGTTTCGAGTCTGATACTACTTTGTTGACGAATCTACCTACAAAATCGACATTATTCTTTGAAAGTTTAATATAACTGAGATCATATTGATTTTTGAGATTTTCAGTGTCTAATCGAGTTTCTTTACTGTTGCAATCATCATTGGTTAATTCGGTTGTGTTTGATTGCATTTCGAGTTGAAGTGTGTTTAAGAATGATTGGTATTTATAGTTTTTAATTGAAACTGTGAATTTAATTGAGTTGTTGGTGAGTAAAAAGTCGATTCCTGCAAATGAAACTGATTTATCGTTTTCAATTTGTTCGATGGTTGATATAACTTTGAATTCGTCTTTGTTTGGTGATTGTTCGAATGTATAAATGTTTGATTGTGTTTTGTTTACTGTCCAATCTGATACTAATGGATAACTCTTGACAATATTATTATTAATATCTATTTCATTTAATGATTTGAGATAGATTTTAAAGTTGATTCTCTCATTTTGAATATCTACAATACCTGTGCTGTTATCTACATTTGATGTTGGTGGCTCAGTTGTGGTTGTATTATCTTTATTTCCACTATCGATTATTGATCCACAATCAAATGATGTATATCCTAAATAACAATCACATTTACCATTTGATGTATTACATTTACCATGTGATGAACAGTTCTTTGGACATTCGAATATGTTTTGTGGTACTTTTGAATAAATATAAATATCTTTACCAATATAAACAATATTGTTTTGAGTGATATTGACACTGTGAATACCTTTGCCTGGTGGTGCTGTGCAATTAATTAAATCGTTTGAAGAGTGTGTAACTGGACATGTTTTTGATCCGATTATAACTGATAATTGGTTGTGTTGTTCACCGAAACTACCATAGAAGCTTGCTTCACCACCATTTTCATTTGATGGGTTAACTGATGTAATATAGTGTTGACTGAACTCACATTTGTCACCACCGAATCCATTATCACAATTACAAATACCATTTGATGTATCACAATGACCTTGGGATGAACATGTTGGATCTGCACATTCGATGTATAATTCTGAACAATCATCTTGAATATAATTGGCATCACATTTACAAATACCAGTATTTGTGTTGCATTGACCATGTGAGCTGCAGTTGTTTGGACATTCGATGTATAATTCTGAACAATCATCTTGAATATAGTTGGAGTTACATTGACAAATACCAGTATTAGTGTTACATTGACCGTGTAAGCTGCAATCGCTTGGACATTCTATGTATAATTCTGAACAGTCTAATCCTCTATAATTTGTATTACAATCACATTTGCCTTTAAAAAAACAATTAATAAAATTATAATAATTATAATAATGGTTATAAAATTATTTTAAAATTAGTTTTACTTTTTGATTCGTTACAAAAACCATGGCCACTACAATCGTTTGGACAACCTACACAAGTACCAGTGCTTAAATCGCAAATATCTCCTGATGGTGAGCCTACACAATCATTTGGACATTGTTTATTATTGAGTCTATTGTTTTCGAAAACTGCAAATACTTTTTTAGTTTGATTATCATTCTTTATTACAACTAGTTGTTTTTCTGATGATAATGTAACTGATGTGATGCAAGTAAAGCCGGTGAATCCAGTGTTAGCAACTTGACAATTTGTGCCTGCAATAGTTATAGTTTGTTCTGATTGACCTAAATAACTTGAGAAGAATGTACCAATTGCATATACCTTATTATTTTCAGTTGTAATAATTGATGTAAAAGTTGGTGGTTTACTGATTAAGGCAAAAGTATAATGTAAATTATTTCCAATGTTATTTAATGTTAGTGACTGCATATTTTCCAAAGAATAGATTTGATTACAATAATATTCATAACCATATCTAATAACTGCCTGTGGGACAGATTTACACACACTGTAAATATCAACTAAGTTAAATAAAGAATAATGGTTGAGTTGGTGACCAATATCTTTTCCGCTAATTATAATAGTTGTTTGATTATGGTATCTAATTTGTGGTTTATAAGTTGTACATGGAATATTCTTATCATAATTTGTAAATTTATTAGTACTACCTGCAAATCTATCATACATTGTGGTTATAAAGAGGAAATTGGTTGGTTGAGATATTGATGATGGCATTGAAGCAGTACTATTAAAATAACAAGAAAAACATGATGGAATGGTACTAATAATATTTTAAATGATAAATCAAAAATAATTGTTAAAATTATGATACAATGGTTCATAAAATAAAAAAGTTAATACAAACCCTGATAATTGATTATTTGCAACAGATAAAACTGTGCCGCACCATGATTCAGGTATAGTACCTGTTAATTGGTTATTATCATAAATGTATTCTGAACCTTGTCCATTATATTCTGGTAAATTACCTGATAGGTAACTAGATGCATATTTAACAGTTTTTAAATAACCAACATCGGTAATAGGAGGTAATTGAGGTTTAATTGTTAATGAATTTGTTACAGTTAACGAAAATGCAAGATTTGTGGTTGGACTAACTTTAAATGGAATTTTATTTTGATAAAGGAAATCCTCACTAACAAAACCCATACTGATAGATTGATAATTGACAAGATTTGATATATCGTAGAATTGAGTTGGTGTTTGAAACTTACCATTATAGTGATTCATAAAGTTAATATAAGAGTTTAAGTGAAGATAAAAAGGAACTTGATAGTTTGAAGGAAATGTAAATTGAGCACTTGAAGCATTTAAATATTGGAAATTTGTAATTACTTCTGATAGATTCAATGTATTGCTAAAAGTAAATGTAACACTATCGAATTGATAACCTCTAAAGTCTGGGAAATTACTCATGGATAAAGTCAAATGCTTTAAATTTTTATTTTCTGCTCCACTGTCTACCTCAACAATAGTATTTGCTGACAAACTTTGATGCTTAAAATTCTTGACATTCTCTACATATGACATTTTTAAATTTTTTATTCCATCAGAGGATATAAAACTGTGGAAGTTATTTAATTTATAGATTTTTTATAAAAATTAATAAATATTATTAAATTATATTATAAATAAATGGTAATACTTACAAATATTCATAAGGTGGTAATTTTTGAGTTAAATCTTGTATTTCTGGGCAATTCAATGTTACTGTAGTAACTGCCGAGAATTCATAATAAAAAAATTCGTTGGATGGTTTTAAAATATTAATGTAGAGAGTAGTCATAAATGGGAAGCAACTAACATCAGTAGGTAACACATCAACTTTAATAATTGCATCTGTTAAATCTGCATATGATTGAAAACCATTAATAGACCCATTTGCATGACAACTTGATCTTGTACATAATGTATCATCACTTGTATCTATTTTTATAAAAGAAATAAATATTTTAAAAAAAATTTTATTAATTTTTTATTAATTGTAACTATTACCTTGATAATGAACTTTTAAATTAAACTTATTAATAAAGTTTAAATAACAAGTTTTTTCATTTGGTGGGATAACAATACCAAAAGAAAAATTTAAAAATATTAAAAAAAATAAAAAATAAAAAAAAAAATAATTAAATTTTATCATTTTTTTTAAAAAATAATATTATTATTTGGTATAATAAAAAAAATGAAAGTAAAATAAAATTTAAAAATAAAAAAAATATTGTTGAAAAAAAAATATGGAAAAAATAATTTAAAAGGGAAACGTTTTTTTTGGTTGTTTTTTGAAAACCAACAAAATTAAATTCTTTCCAGCAAAAAAAAAAAAATTTCGACCTTTCTGGATTAAAATTTCGACTATTCTGTATTAAAATTTTTTTTTATTTTAATTTTTTTATTTTTACACAAAGGATTAACTGGTCTATAAATCAAAAAAAAAAAGTTTATAAAAATATTAAGTGATTTTAATTGAATAATTATTTTATTAAAAATTAAATAATTGTTTAAACTTTTGAATTAATTTTTTTGCCATTTACTTTGATAAATGATTTTCCTTTATAGAAAAAGATACCAATACAAGCTGCTCCAACAACACCAACAACAACACCAACTGGTATTTGCCATTTGATATTTTCTTTTGGTGATTTACAATCTGAGAAATCTGATGATAGTAATACTGAAAAATCTGTTTGTTTAATAGAAAAATAAAAATTAATATTAAATTGTTGAAAAGATATTGTATTTTTTTTTTAATTATATTCCAAAATTTGTTTGGGTTTATGTTTTTTTTAATATGAAAAATTATAATTTTTATCAAAATACATACCTGGATCGATTAAACATTCATTGACACAATGTGGTAAGTGTAATATGATAGTTACTGAATCGTTGAGTTTGGTGTATGATGTTGTTAAGAATGTTGGTTTCGAGTCTGATACTACTTTGTTGACGAATCTACCTACAAAATCGACATTATTCTTTGAAAGTTTAATATAACTGAGATCATATTGATTATTGAGATTTTCAGTGTCTAATTGAGTTTCTTTACTGTTGCAATCGTCATTGGTTAATTCGGTTGTGTTTGATTGCATTTCAAGTTGAAGTGTGTTTAAGAATGATTGGTATTTATAGTTTTTAATTGAAACTGTGAATTTAATTGAGTTATTGGTGAGTAAAAAGTCAATTCCTGCAAATGAAACTGATTTATCGTTTTCAATTTGTTCGATTGTTGATATAACTTTGAATTCGTCTTTGTTTGGTGATTGTTCGAAAGTATAAATGTTTGATTGTGTTTTGTTTACTGTCCAATCTGATACTAATGGATAACTCTTGACAACTTTATTATTAATATCTATTTCGTTTAATGATTTGAGATAGATTTTAAAGTTGATTTTCTCGTTGTTAATATCTACAATACCTGTGCTGTTATCTACATTTGATGTTGGTGGTCCAGTTGGTTTGGTTGTATTATCTTTATCTCCTACTCCGAGCATTGATCCACAATCATATGATGTATATCCTAAATAACATTCACATTTACCATTTGATGTATTACATTTACCATGTGATGAACAGTTCTTTGGACATTCGAATATGTTTTGTGGTACTTTTGAATAAATGTAAATATCTTTACCAATATAAACAATATTGTTTTGAGTGATATTTACACTGTGAATACCTTTACCTGGTGGTGCTGTGCAATTAATTAAATCGTTTGAAGAGTGTGTAACTGGACATGTTTTTGATCCGATTATAACTGATAATTGGTTGTGTTGTTCACCGAAACTACCATAGAAGCTTGCTTCGCCACCATTTTCATTTGATGGGTTAACTGATGTAATATAATGTTGACTGAATTCGCATTTGTCACCACCGAATCCATTATCGCAATCACAAATACCTTTTGATGTATCACAATGACCTTGAGATGAACATATTGGATCTTCACATTCGATGTATAATTCTGAACAATCATTATGAATATAATTGGCATCACATTTACAAATACCAGTATTAGTGTTACATTGACCGTGTGAACTGCAATCGTTTGGACATGGGATGTTTAATTCTGAGCAATCATCTTGAATATAGTTGGAGTTACATTGGCAAATACCAGTATTAGTGTTGCATTGACCGTGTGAGCTACAGTCGTTTGGACATGGGATATATAGTTCTGAACAATCATCATGAACATAATTGTCATCACATTTACAAATACCAGTATTAGTGTTACATTGACCATGTGATCCACAATCAATTGGACATGGGATGTATAATTCGGAGCAATCATCGTGAATATAATTGGTATTACAATCACAAGTACCAGTGGTAGTATTACATTTTCCGTGTAAACCGCAATTTATTGAGCATTCTATATATAGTTCTGAACAATCATCTTGAATGTAGTTGGTGTTGCATTGACAAATACCAGTATTAGTATCACATTGACCTTGTGAACTGCAATCGTTTGGACATGTGATGTGTAAAACTGAGCAATCATCTTGAATATAGTTGTCATCACAATTGCAAATACCAGTATTAGTATCACATTGACCGTGTGAGCTGCAATCGTGAAGACATGGGATGTTTAGTTCTGAGCAGTCATCTTTGATATAGTTGTCATCACATTTACAAGTTCCGGTAGTGGTGTCACATTGACCGTGAGAACCACAATCTATTGGACATTCAATATAGAATTCTGAGCAATCATCTTGGATATAGTTATCTTCACAAATGCATTTGCCTATTATTAAATTTAAAAAATAAATATTAAAAAATAAAAATTAAAAAAAAAAATATTTTAAAATTATTTTACCTTTTGATTCGTTACAAGTACCATGGCCACTACAATCGTTTAGACAACCTACACAAGTACCAGTGCTTAAATCGCAAATATCTCCTGATGGTGAGCCTACACAATCATTTGGACATTGTTTATTATTGAGTCTATTGTTTTCGAAAACTGCAAATACTTTTTTAGTTTGATTATCATTCTTTATTACAACTAGTTGTTTTTCTGATGATAATGTAACTGATGTGATGCAAGTAAAGTTGGTGAATCCAGTGTTAGTAACTTGACAATCTGTGCCTGCAATAGTTATGGTTTGTTCTGATTGACCTAAATAACTTGAGAAGAATGTACCAATTGCATATACTTTATTATTTTCAGTTGTAATAATTGATGTAAAAGTTGGTGGTTTACTGATTAAGGCAAAAGTATAATGTAAATTATTTCCAATGTTATTTAATGTTAGTGACTGCATATTTTCCAAAGAATAGATTTGATTACAATAATATTCATAACCATATCTAATAACTGCCTGTGGGACAGATTTACACACACTGTAACTATTACCTAAGCTAAATAAAGAATAATGGTTGAGTTGGTGACCAATATCTTTTCCGCTAATTATAATGGTTGTTTGATTATGGTATCTAATTTGTGGTTTATAAGTTGTACATGGAATATTCTTATCATAATTTGTAAATTTATTAGTACTACCTGCAAATCTATCATACATTGTGGGTAAGTATATGGTTAAAATAGTATCTGATTGAGACATGTCAAAATTGGCGGTACTATTAAAGTAGCAAGAAAAGCATGATGGAATAGATCTAAAAAATATGAATTATTTAAAAATTAAATAAAAATTTTAATATTTTGAATATAACAATATGATTGTATTTGTTATAGTTATAATTAAATACAAACCCCGTTAATTGATTATTTGCAACAAATAAAGAAGTGCCGCACCATGACTCAGGTATAGTACCTGTTAATTTGTTAGTGTTATAAATGTATGCTGAACCTTGACCATTATATTCTGGTAAATTTCCTGATAAGTAGCCATTTATATAACCTGCAGTTCTTAAATAACCAACATCGGTAACTGGGGGTAATTCAGCGGAAATTTGTAATGTATTGGCTGCAGTAAATGAAATTACAAAACTTGTGTTTGCGCTAACTTTAAATGGAATTTTATTTTGATAAAGGAAACTATCACCAACAAAGTCCATTCTAATAGATTGATAATTGACAAGATTTGACATATCATAGAATTGAGTAGGTATTTGAAATTTACCAGTATAGTGATACATGGTTTTAATATAAGAGTTTAAGTGAAGATAAAAAGGAACTTGATAATTTGAGGGAAATGTAAATTGAGCACTTGTTGCCTTTAAATATTGGAAATTTGTAAGGATATCTGACGGATTGAGAGCACTACCAAAAGTAATTCTAAAACTATCGAATTGATAACCTGAAAAGTCTGGTAAATTACCTGAATTTATTGTAATTGCCTTTAAATTTGTTTTAACTGCTCCGCTGTCAACTTCAAAAGTTGGAAATCTCGAAGTGGTACTTAAAGCAAAGGTTTTTATACCATTTAAATAAGACATCTTTATATTGGTTATGGGTCCATTAGTGCTAATATAGCTATTATATTTTTAAATTAAATATTAGTATTTTTGTTTTTTTTTTTGTTTTTTTTAAAAAAAATAAAAAATACTAACATATAATCATAATCTGGTAATTTTTGTGTAAATTGATTTATGTTATTATAAACAATAGTCATTCTAGAAACTGTTGGATATTTATAGTAAATAAACTCCTCAGATGGCTCAATAGATTCGATGGAAATTTCAGTTAAATATGGAAAACATCTAAGATCATCAATTAATACTTTTTCGCCTGCTATAGGAGTTTCACTATTACCTGCCCTACCTAAAAATACTTTAATTGATCCATTATTGTGGCAATTGGAAGAATATGAACAAAATGAGCTGTCTGGATAAACCCCATTTGTGCCTATTAAAATAAATTATAAAAAATAATTAATAAACATTAAAATAATAGTATAAATATTATATTTCTAAAAATAATAGTTACTTGGATAATAAGCTTTTAATCCAAATTTTTCGACAAAGTTCTTATAACAATCATATTCAGCTTGGGGTATTGCTGACAATGAAAAATTAAAAAAAAATAATAAAAAAATAATACAATAAAATTTTTTAACCATTTTTTTTTTTTATTTGATTTTTTTTTTTTACACAAATAAAAAAAAAAACAATTATATGAAAAAAATAATAGAATAAAATGATTAAGTGTGAAGGAAAATTTAAGAAAAAAAAATTAGAATAAAAAAAAAAAAAAATAATGTGATATCAACAACGGTTTCAAAATATTTTTTTTTAATTTTTTTAAATTTTTTTTTTAATAAAAACGGGTTTGGATAAATTTCCAATGACCAGATTCCAGATTTCAAGACAAGATATTATGATGGATTTTTTTTAATTTTTAAATTTAATTATTTTTTTTTAATTTTTATTTTTTTTGGTTAATAATGTGGGAAGTGTTTTTTTCAATGCCGACCCAGCCCAAAGCTATTTCGCATATAATTTTTTTTTTTTTGAATATCAACGTGGGAAGTGATTTTTTCATAATCAACCCAGCTCATAATTTTTTCACAAATATCTTTTTTTTTTTGGCAAAAAAAGATATTTGTGAAAAAATTGTATTGAATTAATTTAATATTTTAAAATTGCCCAAGAATAAGAAATAATTTTTTTTTTTTTAAAATTTTTTTTTTTTTTTAAAAAGAAAAAGGAATAAATTTAAAAATTGAATGATTATTTATTAAAACTATTTAAAGTTTTTTATTAGCGGGGTTCATTTTTAGTTTTTGACCATTTACCACAATTGATTTTCTTTTATAGAAAAGGATACCAAGACAAGAGGCACCAACAACACCAACAACAACACCAACTGGTATTTGCCATTTGATATTTTGTTTTGGTGATTTGCAATCTGAGAAGTCTGATGATAGTAAAACTGAAAAATCTATTTAAAAAAAAAAATTAATATTTAAATAATAGTTTAATAAAAATTATTTTAATTAATTTAATATATTACCTGGATCGATTAAACATTCATTGACACAATGTGGTAAGTGTAATGTGATAGTTACTGAGTCGTTGAGTTTGGTGTATGATGTTGTTAAGAATGTTGGTTTCGAGTCTGATACTACTTTGTTGACGAATCTACCTACAAAATCGACATTATTCTTTGAAAGTTTAATATAACTGAGATCATATTGATGTTTGAGATTTTCAGTGTCTAATTGAGTTTCTTTACTGTTGCAATCATCATTGGTTAATTCGGTTGTGTTTGATTGCATTTCAAGTTGAAGTGTGTTTAAGAATGATTGGTATTTATAGTTTTTAATTGAAACTGTGAATTTAATTGAGTTGTTGGTGAGTAAAAAGTCGATTCCTGCAAATGAAACTGATTTATCGTTTTCAATTTGTTCGATTGTTGATATAACTTTGAATTCATCTTTGTTTGGTGATTGTTCGAATGTATAAATGTTTGATTGTGTTTTGTTTACTGTCCAATCTGATACTAATGGATAACTCTTGACAATTTTATTATTAATATCTATTTCATTTAATGATTTGAGATAGATTTTAAAGTTGATTTTCTCATTTTGAATATCTACAATACCTGTGCTGTTATCTACATTTGATGTTGGTGGTCCAGTTGGTTTGGTTGTATTATCTTTATCTCCTCCTCCGAGCATTGATCCACAATCAAATGATGTATATCCTAAATAACATTCACATTTACCATTTGATGTATTACATTTACCATGTGATGAACAGTTCTTTGGACATTCGAATATGTTTTGTGGTACTTTTGAATAAATGTAAATATCTTTACCAATATAAACAATATTGTTTTGAGTGATATTTACACTGTGAATACCTTTACCTGGTGGTGCTGTGCAATTAATTAAATCGTTTGAAGAGTGTGTAACTGGACATGTTTTTGATCCGATTATAACTGATAATTGGTTGTGTTGTTCACCGAAACTACCATAGAAGCTTGCTTCACCACCATTTTCATTTGATGGGTTAACTGATGTAATATAGTGTTGACTGAACTCACATTTGTCACCACCGAATCCATTATCACAATTACAAATGCCATTTGATGTATCACAATGACCTTGAGATGAACATGTTGGATCTGTACATTCGATAAATAATTCTGAACAATCATCTTGAATATAATTGTCATCACATTTACAAATACCAGTATTAGTGTTACATTGACCGTGTGAGCTGCAATTGTTTGGACATGGGATGTATAATTCTGAGCAGTCATCTTGAATATAGTTGGTGTTACATTGACAAATCCCAGTATTTGTGTTGCATTGACCGTGTGAACTGCAATCATTTGGACATTCTATGTATAATTCTGAACAGTCTAAACCTATATAATTGGTATTACAATCACATTTGCCTTTAAAAAAACAATTAATAAAATTATAATAATTATAATAATGGTTATAAAATTATTTTTAAGTTATTTTTACCTTTTGATTCGTTACAAAAACCATGGCCACTACAATCGTTTGGACAACCTACACAAGTACCAGTGCTTAAATCGCAAATATCTCCTGATGGTGAGCCTTCACAATCATTTGGACATTGTTTATTATTGAGTCTATTATTTTCGAAAACTGCAAATACTTTTTTAGTTTGATTATCATTTTTTATTACAACTAGTTGTTTTTCTGATGATAGTGTGACTGATGTGATGCAAGTAAAGCCGGTGAATGCAGTGTTAGTTACTTGACAATCTGTGCCTGCAATAGTTATAGTTTGTTCTGATTGACCTAAATAACTCGAGAAGAATGTACCAATTGCATTTACCTTATTATTTTCAGCTGTAATAATTGATGTAAAAGTTGGTGGTTTACTTACTAAAGAAAAAGTATAGTCAATATTATTACCGATATTATATAATGTGATGAATTCTTTTTTTTGAAGACTCATGGGTTGATTACAATAATATTCATAACCAAATCTAATAACTGCCTGTGGAACAGTCTTACACATACTGTTAAAGTCACCTGGCCCAAATAGAAAATAATGGTTAAGTTGATGACCAATATCAATACCGCTAAGTATAATAGTTGTTTGATTATGGTATTTAACTTGTGGTTTATAAGTTGTACATGGAATATTCTTATCATAGTTTGAAAAACTATTACCTGCAAATCTATCAAACATAAAGTTTTGGGTACTTATAATATTTTCTGGTCGAGAAATATCACCAAAGCCAGTGTTACTCTTAAAATAACAAGTAAAACATGATGGAATAGAACTAAAAAATATAAATTATTAAATAAAAAGATTAATATTATTATTGTTGTTATTATAATATAATGTTATTACTATAATATATACAAACCCCGTTAATTTATTTTTAGCAACAGATAAAACAGTACCGCACCATGACTCAGGTATAGTACCCGTTAATTTGTTATTGTCATAAAAATATGCTGAACCTTGGCCATTATATTCTGGTAAATCTCCTGATAGGTAGCCATCTGTATAGCTTGCAGTTTTTAAATAGCCAACATCAGTAACTGGGGGTAGTTCGGCGGAGATTGGTAATGTATTAAATGGGGTCATTGAAAATGCAAGATTTGTGGTTGGGCTAACTTTAAATGGAATTTTATTTTGATAAAGGGTTACATTACCAACTAAGCTCATTTTGATAGATTGATAATTGACAAGATTTGACATATCGTAGAATTGAGTTGTTGATTCAAAGTCACCAAAATAATGATACATGGTTTTAATATAAGAGTTTAAGTGAAGATAAAAAGGAATTGTTGATTTAAATGAAAATTGAACATCTGTAGAATTTAAATATTGGAAATTTGTAAGGATATCAGATGGATTGAGAGAACTAAAAGAAAGTCTAACGCTATCAAATTGATAATCCCTAAAATCTGGTAAATTTCCTGCATTTACTATTAATGTCCTTAAATTTTTTTTATCTGCCCCGCTATCAACCTCGAGGGTTGGATATCTCATAGTACTATAGAATGTAAAAGACCTTATATCATTTAAATAAGACATCTTTATATTGGTTATAGGTCCATTAGTTTCAATATAGCTATTATATTTTTAAATAAAATATTAGTATTTTTGTTTTTTTTTTAAATAATAATAATCTACCCACAAAGAGTTTAGTTCTGGTAATTTTTGTGTAAATTGTTTTAAATTATTATAGATATAGAATACTTTTACAACTGTTGGGAATTTATAGTAAATAAGCTCCTCAGATGGTTCTATTTTTTCTAAATAAATCTGAGTTATATATGGGAAACACAAAAGATCATTAACCGATACTGTTTCGCCGTCTGTAGGATTTTCACCGTTACCTACTTTGCCTGAAAATATACTAATAGATCCATTGCTATGGCAATTGGAATATGGACAAAATGAGCTGTCTGGGTAAACCCCATTTGTACCTATAAATATAAATTAAAAAATTAATAAACTTTAAAATAATATTATAAAGATATTTCTAAAAATAATAGTTACTTGGATAATTAATTTTTAATCCAAATTTTTCGACAAAGCTCTTATAACAATCATATTCAGCTTGGGGTATTGCTGATTTTGAAAGTTTAAAAAAAAATAATAAAAAAATAAAACAATAAAATTTTTTAATCATTTTTCTATTTTTAATTAATAAAAAAAAGATTATACAATAATAATACAATTATAACAAAAAAAAAATACAATCTTTTTTTCAATTAAAATAAAAAAAAAAAAAATTAAAACGAAAGCTTGTCTCCCTATTTTTCAAAATAATTATTAATAAAAAAATATAAAAAATTTATATTTTGGATACCAGTCTATAACAAGTGTTTTTAAAAAAAAAAAATTTATTTTATATTTTTTTTTTTTTTTTTTTTTTTACGCATTTTTAAATAATTTTTTTTTAATTTCTATTTAAATAAAATAAATAAATAATTATTAATAATATTTATAATAATTAAATAGTAATAGTATTATAATGATAAAATGAAAAATAATAATAATGAATACATTCTAACAGTATTTTACTAAAATCTCAATCGATCAATTAGAGAATAAAAATTGAAATAAGTAAATGCCCACCGACGAGAAATCATTGGAGTATTCAAATTTGAATTTAATCGAAGGTCACATTGTAGCCCGCCCAAGTACTAAAAGAAGCAATTAAAAATTGTGATTAGATAAAGTTAAAACAATTTTTAGATATAAACTAGTACTGAAAAAAAATTTAAAGCACAAGTCAATAAAACAGGTCAGAGGATGATATTCAACTATTCAAAATTATCGAATTTTAGAAATTTACAATGAATTGTTTAGAATTAATATCACCACAGTCATGGGAATCTTTAGCTTGTAATATCAATATATTAAAAAAATATTTATAATATTTCAATTAACCTTGAATTATTTATACAGTATCGGAAAATACAGCTCCAATAAAACAAAATAGAGAAATTTTCAAAAGAATCATAGTAATATAATTTCAATAGAACCGCTGCTAATAAATTAATAATAGTAAAATAACAGCAATAAAGATAATAGTAATAATGTAGATAATAATACCACAATAGGTATCAATATTAATGGTAATAATATAGACGGTCAACTATTAAACTATTTAATTATTATTTTAAAAGTCATAAAGATTTATATTTATTTTTAAAATGGGTTAAATTAAACAAATAAAATCTGAACCTTTTTTTTTTTAAAAAAACTATTTTTTTTGGGTGTTTTTTAATTTTTTTAATTTATAATCTATAGCGCTATTTGTTCTATCTCTATAATTTTTTTAATTTTAAATAAACAAATAACTTTTATAATTATTAAAACCTCTTTTTTTTTTTGTTTATTTTTTTTTGTTTTTTGTTTTTTGTTTTTGTTTTTGTTTTTTTTAATTAAAAAGTCTATTTGTTTTATACCCCTAGATAATCTATTCTGAAATATCTTTTTCAAAATTTAATAAAAAATTAAATTTAAAGAGATGAAGAATATTATCATGTAATTTTCAAATAAAAAAACAAAAAAATACCCCATAAAAAAATAAAAATTATTTTTTTTTGAACAGGGAACATCAATATAAATGTCTCCATTAGAACAATACAGAATTGATTTTGATTATTATTTTACATACACTTTAATTTTTATCGACACTAAACATGAATGGTATATATAGTTAAATATTTAATACAATATATTGAAAAAAGATAATTAATATTAATTATATTATTCTAAAACAATATATACATTATCATAGAATTATAAAAATGAATATTAACAATGATTTTAAAATTATAAATACTAAAAATAATACAATATACAACTGTATAATTATTGGTGGAGGTTTATCAGGTTTAAATTGTGCTTATAAATTAAAGGAAAAAGGATTAGATTCTTTTCTTTTGTTAGAGGCGAGAAATGTAATAAAAAAAATATAAAATAATTATAATTTAGTAAACTAACTTTATTTATATAAATAGAGGTTTGGAGGAAGAACGGAAACAATTAAACTTGGGAAAAACAAGTGGATTGAATTGGGTGGCCAGTGGATAGGCAGCAACAGCCCGCTCTTAAGCAAACTTGTAAAAGAGCTGAATCTGAAAACTTATAAGCAATACTATGACGGTAAAACTGTAGTTGCCGTGGACTCTATTACCAGCAAAGAGGTGGATGAAGATTGTTTTAGCTTCGATGATTTTGGTATTGAAAATTTAAGTTATTTTATAAAAGAGTTTGATTTAACACTATCCAAAATAAACTTTAAAAATTTGAACAACTCTAAAGAATTAGTTGATAGTTTGGATGCTTTGTCTGTTCATGATTGGTTGATCAGTGAAAAAAATAAAAAAAATGCCACTGAAAAAGTGTTGATTTTTTTTGATTGGGTAACTAAAATGTCAATTGCTTCAAGTTCTAAAGATATAAGTGTTTTGTTTTTTATGAAGTATATAAAGTCGGTGGGGAGTTTGGAAGGTGTATTTATGTCGAATGATCAAACAACCGAATATGAAAGAGTTATTGGCGGATCACAATTAATATCTGAAAGAATGGCCCAATATATCGGTAAAAAACACTTTAGACTAAATAGCAAGGTAATTGAAATAAACCAAACTAACCCAAACAACCTGATTAAAATAACCACCGAAACTAACCGTAGATTTTACTGTCGAAAACTTATTGTAACTATACCCCCTGCTTTAACGAAACTTGTTTCGTTTTATCCAAAACTTCCTTTAAAGAAAAAATTATATATAAGTCAATTGGACCATGGAAACGCCATTAAAGTTGTTGTTGTGTATAAAACTGCATTTTGGAGGGAAAAGGGCTACAGTGGAAAAATAATCTCTTTTGAAGGCCCAATAAAAGACACATTTGATAATTGCACCCACGATAACCGGGTGAACTCTATTGTTGGGTTTATTGTTGGTAGCGACGATGTTAAATTTTGGAGTTCTAAAACAGTTGATGAAAGAAAGCATGCCATACTTTCTCAATATGCTAAATACTGGGGCGTAGAGGCATTGCATCCTATTTACTATAACGAAAAAAATTGGAACGAAGATTCATTCTCTGGTGGTTGTTTTACTGCTATCTGCGCACCCGATGCCAACTATTCATCAAATAGTAGTGACTATCCAAAACCATTTAAAAATATCCATTGGGCTGGTACTGAAACATCGAATGAATGGTATGGTCATATGGAAGGTGCATTATCATCAGCAAATAGGGTAATTGATGAAATTTTAAACTAAATTATAAATACGAAAATAAAATAAAAAATTAAAAAAAAAAAAAAAAAACACTTTAAATATCTAAAACCGTATGGTTGTATTTTATTGTGTCATTTTGGAACCATTTTATATATTTTTTTTTTATTTTTTTTTTATAAATATCTTTTTTTTTTTTTTTTTTTAATTTTTTTTTTTTTTTTTTTTTTTAATGTATATTATTAGATAGAATAAATAGATGTACAGCCTAAACATACAAGTAAAAAATGAAAGAGGTAAAACACCATGGTAAATATTAGATTATAAAAAATTAAAATCATTATTTATAAAAAATTAACAAAATTTTTTTTATTTTTAGGGAAAGAGTCGATTTAACATTAAATAATAACAGCTTTACAATTAAATATAAAACCAAAATACCAGATGTAACAATATATTTTAATGATGTAGATATAGAGGAAAATGATGTAAACTCGATATCACCAAAAACAATCAACGAAATTGAAATGGACTCTATGAATCCACAACCATCATTTACTATCACCTTAAAAACAATAAACAAAAGCATGTGGTGGATTATTGATACCCACACTCAAGATATATACAACCAATGGGTTGGAACAATAGGACAATACAAATCCAACCAACAGCCATATATTCCACCTCAACAATCAATGCCTGCTCAGACCTATTTGCCACCACCTGTATATCCACAAACACAAATACAAACACCTCAAGAGCCAATAATAACCAATGGTGGTGATATCGAAGAGAATAGTAAAAATAAAAATAAAAAAAATAAAAAGGACTCTTTTTATTTTTCACATGAATGCAAATTTAAAACATTTGGAGTTTCGTTTTTGGTGTACTCATTAATATGGTGTGGTTTATTTGTAATGCTTTGGTATGTTTTAATTTCGGATAATATAGAAAAAGATCCAGTTCCAACTATTTGTACTTTAGTTTCAAAAGATTCAAAAGTGTATGGTCCACCAAAAGACAATGGACTATATGACTACGAGGTGACCTATACATTCAGATATATTGCCAATGGCACCGAAATCACCAGCACATACTATCAAATCGAAGAGCCCTGTATTGGCGCATCAGCACTTAAGCCAGGATGCGTATTAAGACAAGTCCCATCTGATGGAACCATCAGTTGTTATTTCGATAAAAACCATCCAAGAAGGGTTTGGATTGATAATACTTATGAAAGCTATAGAGATTTAAAACAAATATTTATTATAATTTTTATTTTATTATTACCATTATTAGTTTTATTATATTATACGTAAGTGATCAATAATAATCTCATAAATATCAAAATATATTTACTAATTTGTTTTATTTTAATTTTTATTTTATTTAGATATAAACATTACAGATTAAAAAATGGAAAAAAACTCTAACCCAGATTCCTTTTATAAACCAAAAGTATCCATAAATAAATCATTCACACCCAAAATAATTTTTTAAAAAAAAAAATTAATTATTTTTAAATTTTTTTGTTTTTTTTTAATTTTTTTCAAATATTTTAAAATTTTTTTTTTTTTTTTTTTTTTTTAATTACCTCAACTGTTAACAATTAAATAGTTGAATAAACACCACACTACTTCAATTTATTTTTTCATTATAAATAACTTTTTTTTAAAAAAATAAAAGTTATCAATAAAATAAATAATAATAATAATGGATAATAAAAGAAAAAATGAAAATGGTATTGTTTTAGTAGATAATAATAATAATGGTAGTAGTGGTGGTAGAATAAAAAAACAAAAAGGAGAACTAGCAGTAATAACCAAAGGTGAAGGTAGAGAAATTATATTGGGTACTGAAAGAACATCAAAATTAGAGCATCCAATTATTCAATTAACAGGGCACAAAGGAGAAGTTTATACTTGTAAATTTAATTCATATGGTACTGCTTTAGCAAGCGGTGGTTTTGATAAAGAAATATGTATGTAAACAGAACTCATTCATTAATAGTTATAGTATAACAATAATAGCATTAATATTAACAATAATAAAATTAATTTATTAGTTTTATGGAATGTTTATGGTGAATGTATAAATTATTCTGTATTAAAAGGACATAAAGGAACAATTTTAGAATTACATTGGTCAACAGATTCAAACGAAATTTATTCAGCATGCACTGATAAATCTATTGGTGTATGGGATGCAAATAAAGGAGAATTAATAAAAAGAATTCGTGAACATACAGCAGTAGTAAATTCATGTTATCCAGCTAGACGTGGACCACCATTGGTAGCATCAGGATCAGATGATGGCACAGCAAGAGTATTCGATACACGTAGCAAAGGAAGCACTCATACACTCAAACATAAATACCCAATTACAAGCGTATGTTTTTCAGATGCATCTGATCAATTAATTAGTGGTGGTTTAGATAATATCATTCGTATTTGGGATTTACGTAACGACGAAGAACCATTAATAACAATGAATGGTCATCAAGATACCATTTCGGGTATGAGTGTTAGCAAAGATGGTGCCTATCTCTTATCAAACTCTATGGATAACACACTCAGACAATGGGATATTAGACCCTATGCCCCTCAAAATAGAAATATTAAAACATTTATAGGTGCCCAAAATAATTTTGAAAAAAATTTAATCAAATGTTCATTTTCACCAGATTCAAGAAGAGTGGCCACTGGCTCCTCCGATCGTCAAGTTTATATTTGGGATTCAAATACAACAAAGATACAATACTGTTTACCTGGTCACAATGGTACCGTTAATGAAGTAGCATTCCATCCAAACGAACCAATTATTGCTTCCGCCTCTTCTGATAAATCAATTTATTTGGGTGAAATTAAACTTTAAAATTTATTTATAATATCAAAAAATATCAAAAACAATATATTAATCAATAATAATCAATAATAATCAATAATTAATAATTAATAATAATAATATTTTATTTTTATTTTTTTCTTTTTATTTATTTTTTTTTATTTTTTATATTTTTTTATTTTTTTTTTTTATTACTTTTTATAATACTAAAAATAACAAAAGTAAAAACAATGGGGTTAGATATTTAAATAATTAAAAAAAAAAAAATTATATAAACGACATTATAATAAAAGTAATTAATTTCCAATTTAAGAATTTTAAAAAAGATATATTCTTTATATAAAGAATATATCTTTTATTTTTTTATTTTTTCATTTTATTTTTATTTTAATCACAATAGGGTTTATTTTAAATTTTAATTTGTTTAAGATAATTTGTGTGTATATGTGGCTTATTATACTCCAATATATTTATACTATAGAGAAAAACATTGGATAAAAAAATAATAAAAAATGAAAAAAATAATAAAAATAAAAAAATAAAATAAAAGATACTTGTAAAAATAATAATAATAATTTAATATATTATTTATTTATTTATCATAATTTTTTTTTATTTTTTCAATAATTATTGAAAAATTTTTATTTTTTTATTTTTTATTTTTTTTCAAATTTATTTTTTTTTTTTTAATTTTTTTATTTTTAAATTTTTTTATATATTGTTTTTTATTTTTTTTATAGCATATAGTAGATCATTTAAAATATTATAAATATTTATATATATACATTTCAATAAACATGGCAGAGTATGTTATTAATATTAGAATCAATAGCAACACAGGTTTTGTTTTTTTTTACTTTATTTATTTAATAAAATAGATAAATAGTATGGTGAAAAAAATAAAGAAATCGATTTCGATGACCAGTAAAAAAAAATTTCAAAAAAAAAATAAAAAAACCTTTTTTTCACATATAAAATAGTTTTTTTCTATTGAAATAGTAAAACTAACATATATTTATTACAATTTTAGTGAAGAAATCTTATTTAAAATTATTTTAGTTGGTGAAAGTGGTGTTGGAAAAGTAAATAGATATTAAAAAAATAATAATAATAGTATACAAAAAGATATTAATTTAATTTTATTATTTATTTAGTCAAGTATATTAGTTAGATTTACAGATAATACATTTACACCACATTTTGCACCAACTTTAGGTGTAGATTTTAATGTAAAAACAATTAGAAATAAAGAGACAGGTCAAACTGTTAAATTACAACTTTGGGATACAGCAGGTCAAGAAAGATTTAAATCAATTACACAAACTTTCTATAGAGGATCACATGGTGTTATTGTTGTACGTAAATCAAAATAATAAATAAATAATAAAAAAAAAACAAAGGCGATGGTTAATTAATTCTATTTTTATATTTTAGGTATATGACGTTACTGATCCAAAATCATTTGAAAGATGTAAAAATTGGGTCGAAGATATTAATCAAAACACACAAGATGGTATGATTATTATATTGGTCGGTAATAAATCCGATTTAGCATCCCAAAGAAAAGTAACTTTTGAACAAGGTCAACAAATGGCTGAACAATTAAAAACTAAATTTTTAGAAGTCTCTGCTAAAGAAAATAGCGGTATTACTCAAGTATTTGATATTTTAGTTCAAGATATTGAAGCAACGTAAGTAAAATATAATATAGATTTACTATTACTATTACAGGTATACTAATTATAATACAATATATTTGATGATTTAGCATGAGGAATAGCGAGGTTGCACAAAAACAAATGGATTTAAATCAAATGAATGGTCAAAAGAAATCTTGCTGTTAAATTATTTAAAATCAATTATTATAGTTTTTTTTTTTCCAAATCCTTTATTACCATATATATATATCCAAACCATCCAATTTTTTAAAACCCTTCATACATTCACACCGCCATTAAACTCAAAGAAAGAACATCTATCCTTCTTTTAATAATATTATATCAATAACAATACTCTATAAAATAATTTTTTATACTTTTTTTTTTTCTTTACAAAAAAAGTTACCATCCACAACCTTTTTAAAACATAAATAAAATGCCCAAATGGGTTTGTTAATTAAAAAAAAAAGAAAAAAAAAGAAAATTCTTATATTTAAATTGGCAAATAGTGATTGGTTATGTCCTTTCTAGATATTTTTTATAATTTAAAAAAATAAATTTATTTTTAAATTTTTATATTTTTATTTTTATTTTTATTATTACTTTTATTATAACTTTTATAATTTTATTAGAATAACAAAACAAAAAAAGAATCTTTCCCACTGGGAATTAATCACCATCATCAAATCTAATTACAAATTTAAAATATTTTTTTTTTTTTTTTTTTTTTTTTTTTTTTTTAGGTTTTCGAAAAAAATCAAAAAAATAATATCTTTTTTTCTTTTTTTTTTTTTTATTTTTTTAAAATTTTTTAAAATTTTTTATTTTTATTTTATTTATTTTTTACCCATTGCCTTTTTGCAAAAAAAAAAAAAAAAAAAAAAAAGAGATATACATATTCTTTTTTTTTTTGTTTGGTGTGGATTTGATTGTTTACTAATTTAGTATATATTAATAAATTTGCATATATACACCACATATACATATATAAAAAGATTTTATTTATTATAATACATACCAAACACATCAAACACACATCGAAATCTGTTTAAAAAAAAAAACATATTATTTTTTTATTTTTTAAATTAATTTTAAAATAATTATTATCATTATTATTATTATTTAAATTATTATAATAATTTATTTTTTTTTAATTTTTTGTATTATAAAAAGTTTGTATAGTAAAATTTATATTTATTAATCAAATAAAACCAATTAAACATGGATACCGACAAGTTATCAGTAAGTAAATAGTTTAGTTATAGTTATAGTTATTTATATAAATATTTATACTAATTTGTTTATTTCCCGATTATAGTTACAGTGGAAAAAGAGTGCTTGGTTAAATTCAACACAACTTTATGGAGAGTTAACAGATATTATTATTAAAGATACAATGTATGCAGATATAGATATATAGATATATAGATTAAACGATATTCAAATTAAAATTAATTTATAATTTTTTTTTATTATAGATTTACAAGATCATTTGCAAATATTATTGATAATTCAGAAGTTGATTCATTTTCAAAAAATATAGTTAATATTTTTACAGCAGCAAATAAAACATTACCATTAATCAAAGATTTAATTTATAACGAATTCAATACCAAGGTTTTAGCAGAAGGTGAAGGATCTATTCTTCGTGGTAATAGTATTGTAAATAAAATTGAAGGTGCCTATGTGCGTTTAATTGGTGCAAATTATTTAAGATTTGTATTAAGTGATTTAGTTACCAAAGTTGTATTAGATACCGATTTAAAATTAGAAATTGACCCAAGGTAAGCACAAATTATAAATTATCAAAATATAAATACCACCATAGATTTCTAATATTTTTTCTTTTTCTATTTTTCTTTTTACTTTTTTTTAGAAAACTTAATGATTATTTTGAAGATGGAGCAATAGAATATGAAAGAAAACATCAGGAATTAGAACTAAAAGAAAATCAAACAAGTTTACATCAAGTCGCTCAAATGTTTTTAGATAGAATTACAGATCCAGTCGTTGTAGAGGAGATGCCAAGAGAAATTAGAGCAATCGCAGATTACACTGCCGAAAGTGCTTTAAGATATGCTCCAGAATCATTAGCTCCATTAGTTGGTGGTTTCATTATGTTACGTTTCTTTTCTCCAGCTATTGTCACACCAGAATATTCAAAATTATTATCATCAGAAGTTGTACCATCAAAAAGAGCAAAGAGAAATCTTGTACTTTTAGCTAAAGTTTTACAAGTATGTTTACAGCTAATATAAATTTAAAAACTAAAACAACTTATTAATCATACCTTTTTTTATCTTAGAATGCATCCAATGGTGTTTTATTTGGTGGAAAAGAAGATTTTATGACATGTATGAATAGTTTCATTACTGATAATAAAGAAAAGATGTCAAGTTATTTTACATTAATTTGTAAAGATCCAATAAATACACCAACTAATAAATGGATAGATTTAGAAGGTAAACCAACAACAAATGTTTCTACAAGTACACCAACAACAGTACCACCAACAGCAGCAGCAGCTAATCCAAATTCAAATCCAAATGGTTGGAGTAAACCAGTATTAGGTGGATCTAAATGGTTAGCAACAACTCCATCAGGCACAGTTTCGACACCACCAATTGCAAACAATGGATCAACAGCACTTCAATCATCCTCATCATCAAATAAAGGCGGTTCAATGAAAAGCAGCGGAAGTAGTGGCAATTTGGCAGGTAGTGTCAGTAGCAGCGGTGGCGGTAGTTGGGATTCCTATATCAAAAACATTCAGATCAGTGATTTATTCGACCTTCATAGAATATTCGATTTATATAAAGAAAAGATAGTGAGCAAACTTTCAACACCGGGTAATGGTTGTATAAAAACAGCAAATAGAGTTACAGATATTTTAAAGGAGTTGGGTCCATCACCAAAAACCAAAAACGAAAGAAAAAAGAAAGAAACCGATGCTTCAGAAGAACCAAATACAGAAAACAATGGCTCAATCGGTACAGCTTTAGAAGATTGCACCCATATGTTAGAGAGGGCTCGTTTCCTTTTCCAGGGCCCAAATGACAAGAATGATAGATCTGTATTCTATTTAATTGTAAACCGTGTTAAACCCGAAGTTTTCGATAACGTTAATCCACTTATTGCTCATATATTCAAAGTTATGGATCCTCATACCAATAGTCCATACACATTAGTTGTCGATATGTCATGGGCTCATATTTCCAATGAATTAAAAAAGGCAATTTTTACTCATTTACCAAAGTTAGCTGAAATTTTTTCAAGAAAGTAAGATATCCTTAATTTATTAAATTTTAAAAAAAAATCAAATACTAATATTTTTTTTTAATAGGTATAAAAAAAATATAGATAAAATTTTTATTGTACATCCATCAGCTTATACTAGGGCTGTTGTTTATTTTATGAGTGCCTTTACAAGTAGAAAGTTAAAGAGAAAGATTCATGATATTTATAATTGGAAAGAACTAACTCAATATATCGAAGCAGAAAATATTGCATTACCAGAAACCAGTAAAGATTTTATTACAAAGAGTTACAGAGTCGTTAAAATCAATTCAAAAGGTAAAAAACAAGAAAGACTAATCAAGTTTACAAGCAATTCTCTTTTAAATATTGATCCAAAAACACATAGAATTCAAAATGAAAAAAGAATTGACGAAATTGACGAAATTAGCTCCAGAATCGGCTCTCTTCAAATCCATATGAGACTATCTGACTCTTCCTCATGTACATTTGGTAAAAATCAATCATTAACAAATAGAATCGGTTTCCTCTCATTAGGTGGCGGTGGTAGCAGCAACAACAGTGTCAATCATTCAAATAAAGATAAAGACAAATTGGGTGATAGCACCAGTCGTAAATATGTTTGCAACGATGAGTTGGAAAGAGATCATATTTTACAAGATATCTTTGAAACTGGTTTCAAAATGGGTCTTTCAAGTAGATCTGCAAAATCTTTACCAACCGAATATAAAGTTATCAAAGTAAACAATGTAGGCAAACATCAAGAACGTATTTTTAAACTGACAATTGACTCACTCTTAAATTTAGACCAACAAAGAATTAAATCTGAAAATAGTTTTGCTGGTATCGAAGAAGTCACTCTTGACAAAGATGAGGACGATGTCGTTTGGATCAAATTTAAATCCGAAAGTAATAAAAGGAAAATTATCTGTAATAAAGGTGAAGGTAAACAATTACACTATGTATTAACCGATGCTATCAATAAATATCAAACTACTATTGATATTCAAGAAGGTGCTTTGAAACTTGATGCCGAAGAAGGTTCATATTAATAAATAATAATAATAAAAAAATTAAAAAAAAAAAACCAATAATAATTAATATAATAATTTATAATAATTAACAATAACAACAATAATATTAAAATAAGTGATTAACTTAAAACTAATCATTTAGTGTAATTTTAGTTTTATAAAAAAAAAATAATAAAAAAAATATAAAACATTCTATTTATTAATAAAAATATTAAATTTGTCATCATATACTTTAATTATAATCATTGGTTGATTTATTTAATATATATTTATATATATATATAACTTATTTTACAATTTAAATATTAAAAATTATTTTATTTATTAGCTTTTAATATATAAATTTAGTTGGCAGCAACTTTAGTTATTTTAGTGGATTTTGGTACATTTTGGGTTGATTGGCTGTATTTTTCAGGTAAAGTTAAAGTTTTGACTGAGGTTGGGATAACTTTAGATTCGAGTGCTTGATCGAAATAATAACCAAATACTAAGGTTTCAACACTACTTGGGATAACACCAGCGGCTATTGGAGCATTGTAACTGTGGCCAAAAGTAAGTGAAACACATTTTTCAGGGATGGCACCAGCACTTAAAGTTTGTCTGAAATGATAACCAAAGGTGATTGAGGTAACACTTTGTGGGATAGAACCAACAGTAATTTCAGCGTTAAACCAATTACCAAATGATAAAGTTTTTACACTCTTTGGGATGAAGGAATTTGAGAATGAAACTTTATCAGACATATCATTACCAGTATAACCATTTGAATAAACACCGCACCATGTTAAAGCTGTAACAGAGGTTGGGATGATGTCTTCTTCGAGTTTTTGTTCTGGGTTGCTTGTACCCCATGAAAGAGAGGTGACAGTGTTTGGAATATCACCTTTATTAACTAAACCTTGGAAAGCATAACCAAGATCGAGAGTTTTAATGTGATCTGGAATACCAACAATTGATTGTGTGTAAGCTTGACCAATAATTAAAGTATAAACTTTTCTTGGGATATTGGCAATTGGTTCGTTAGTTTCGTGTTTATAAACGTTGGCTGCACTTGTGTTAATTGGGTCCATCTTATTGTGTATATTTTATATTTTAAAAATAAAAATTTTTTTTATAAAATTTTATAAAAAAAAAAAACAAAATTATTTTGGGTGTGAAAAAAAAAAATAATGATTTGGAAAACTTGAAAATTTCCAGCTATTTCGTCATCATTAATTTTTTTTTTTTGCACTTTGGGAATATATTTTTATTTTAAATAAAAAAAAAAATCAAAATTTTGTTATTTTTCCCTATTTCTGGGTTTGAGCTTCCCACTTTTAACTGAATCAAATTGATAATAATCAAAAAAAAAAATAACTACATATAAAATAGTTATAAAAATTCAAATTTTTATTCATAAAAAAATGCCAGGTCATTTTCTTTTAATCAGATTACTACTTTTTCTCATAAACATTTTAAAATAAATAAAATCCTATTTTAAAAAGTAAACTATGCATTAATTATTTATCATTTTACAGTAATTTTTAAAAACAAAAACTAAAAAAAAAAAAAAAAACATTAAAATTAAATAACCTGAAAGTAAATTACTAAAAAGAAATAGAATTAAATAAATAAATAAAATGAGTTAATTGTAGAGATTAAAAATTATCTTTAGCTTGAATGATTTCCAAAGAGAACGGTTATAGATGGTTCAACAAAAAAGACTCAGACTGGATGACGGTGGGCATTAATCTTTGGTGCATTGGTGTTAATATTGACAATTGGCCCTTTATTTCCTAATAGGGTTTTGGTAAGTTTTTTAGTACTGATTAAAGTTGGGTAACCAAACCTTAGATCTGAACAGCGGCAAAGAAAACAAATGATAACTTCCAAGAGATTGTAAAGATAAACCTAAACTACCAACTAATTTACAAATTGCTGTTTCTATAGATAATAAAATACCAGTTAAAGCGGCTTTGCATAGATGAGAATATTCATTAGGGTGGCGGCATTATTTGTTTGGAAAAAACCCATATCTTGTGCAATAATGGCTCTAAAAACTAAATTTTGATGTCTCCTAACCATAAAAAAAAAATAAAAAATATTGCCACAATATTTTCTCCGTTTTTCAATTTTATTTTGTTTGTATTTTTTTTACAATTAGATATAATTGATTATTATTAATTAATTTTTAGATTATCCTCCACATGCTTTATATATTTTTTTATAATATAAAGATTTAATTATTTTTTTATATGTGTTAAATTTATTTTTAATTTTAAATATTGCACTTTATCAAATAACTGCCATAATATTTAAAAAAATGTTTTTTTGTATTAATTAATTACCCATTCGATTTGAATGTTGCAACAATTAACTAGAGATAGAGAATAATAATAATAAAAAGTAATAATGAACCTATTTTAAAAATTAGGAAAAAATAAATATTATTCAACCAAATATCAATTCAACCGACAATAGAAATCAAAGTAAATATAACCATATCTTTTTTTTTTTTTTGTGGCAATGAATAATTTTTGCAATAAAAAAGATTCAGAAAAAAAAAAATAAATAAAACAATATTTTTTAAATAAAAATGATCCGATCAGATCGTCATCTGATTTTCAAACATTTTTTAAACAGATTTTTTTTTTTTTATTTAATTTTTATTTTATTTTATTATATATTTTTATTTATCTATATAAATACATATATTTGCCAATATAATTATTACTTAGATATATATATCTATTTTATTTATTATTTATTATTTTTGTTTTGATTCTGTTATTTTTTATATTTTATTTTAAAATTATTTATATATCTTTTTTATTTTTTTTTTTTTATTTTTTTTTAAATTAAAAAAAAAAAATTTTATTTTTTTTAATTTTTTTTTTTAATTTTTTTATTTTTTTAATTTTTTTTTTAATTTTTTTTTTTAATTTTTTTTTTTTTTAATCACAATTGCACATTATAATATTTACTATCTTTTTTTTTTTTTTAATCAATCACTAATCATTCATATTATTGTCGCTTAGAAACTTCAGATAGTAATATACCTAATAGTCAAAATAGTTTTAAAAGTATTGTAACTCTAAATCTAAACACTTTCTTTTTTTCACCATTTAATGAAATAACCCACACAACACATTTTTCTCACATCATTTTTGTGTGTTATATGTATTATGTGTACAATCAATCAGTTGGAAGAAAAAGAGAATATTTGTTCCAAATCTATCAAAATTTTTTAATTACATTTGTTTTTTGTGTGTTTTTTTTTTTTAATGTGTTTTGGGTGTTATATCTATGCCTGTGTGTTTAGATATTAAAAGAAATTTAATTCACATTACATTTAATTTCCATATTAAATAAAGAAAAAAAAAAATACAAATTTGTTTTTATTTTATTTTATTATTTTTTTTTTGTATATTATAATTGTATTTTTTTTTTCTTTTCAAATAATTTTAAAATTCTTTTTTCTTTTTTTTTTTTATACCACTAAACATATAAATAAATTTTTATTTTATTTCGCAAATAATTTTATTATAAAATATATTGTACTAATTTTATTTTTTATAAAAAAAAGAAATAATATTTTTTTCAAGTTTCAAATTGTAATATATAAAATCGTAATAATAGTAGCAATAGCAAAACAGTATTAAACAATTAGTAATATACATATAATAGAAATAAAAATGAGTTATGCAACAGATTTATTAGATGGATTTGAAATATTATACAAAAGAACAGAAGGAGTTCTTAAATGTAACCTAGAAATGTCCAATTTCTTTAAAAAGCTATCATTATTAGAGGCAGAATATAGCAAGGCTTTATTAAAATTGGTAAAATCAACTGGTCAAAAGAAATTAATTTCAAATCCATTCCTTGATGGGTAATTATCATTCATATTTTTAAAAAATCAAAAGATGAACCACATCAAATATCACAAGTTTATTAATACTCTTTTTCTTTTTTATTAATACTTCAGTTCATTAAAAGAGTCATGGAAAGTTTCATTAACAGAATTAGAGCAAATTGGAAATCAACATTTTGTTTTTTCAAATTTAAATAATGATCTTTCAACAAATATTGAAAAAATGGTTAAAGAAAAGGAAAACACTAGAAAAAAAGTAATTATTATTATTAATCAAAACACATACAATGGTAAAGGGATAGTTTACTAATATCATTTTTTTTTATATTAAATTAAAAGTTAACAAATGATGGTCAAAAATTAACAAAGGATATGAAAGCTCAATTAGAAGTTTGTACAAAAGCAAAATTAAATTATCATAAATTATCAAAAGATGCCGAAGTTGCACATACATTATTAACTAAAGGACAAGCAGACCCAAAGATGAAACAAGATAAAGTTTCACAATTATCAACCAAAGCATCCCAAGCATCTGAAAAAGCACAACAAGCTGATATGGAATATAAAGAGATTTTAAATACCACCAATATTAAACAAGATGAATATTATAACACTGATATGCCAACACTCTTAAAGGAATTCCAAGCATTTTGAAGAAGATCGTATTGTACAATCAAAAGATAATTTAGAGAAATTAGCAATCTATGTTAAAGAAATCCCACCAGTTGTTCAACATGCTTTCGAAGGTATTGAAAGAGCTGCACAACAAGTCGATAAAGATTCAGATATTAGACAATGGGTTTCAGAAAATCGTACTGGTGTTTCTGTTCCAGCACATATTGAATATCACTCTTATGAAGGTGAGGTTAGTAGCACATCATCTCCAAACAACTTCCGTGTTGGCACCTATAAACCACCAGTCACCCAAATTAAAGAATGGGGTCTTACATCCAAAGATCAATCATTATCACCACCAGAAAAAATTGCTAAACTTGAACAACAATATCAAGAAATTTCACAATCAATTCGTAATGAAGTTCAAGCTCGTTCTGGTATCGAAAAATTAATTCAATTCTATGCCAATGATCCAAAAGAACAAAAGAAGGCTGAAGGTGAATTGGCTGAAGCCGATAAAAAAATTCATTCTCTTAAGGAATCTCAAAAACTTATCACCGTACAACTTGAGGAATTAGGTAAATCAAATCCACAAGTTTCTTCAGATTTTGCAAATAGTAGTCATTCAGTTTCAACTATTGGTAATAGTGGTGCTGCTATCAATGGTGCTTCAGGTGGTAACACTGGTGGTGGTCAAAAGGTTGTTCGTGTTAAAGGTCTCTATGACTATGAAGCCTCTTGCGACACTGAATTATCTTTCCGTGAAGGTGAAATTTTAACCGTAACTGAACAAGATTCCAGTGGTTGGTGGTACAGTATTTCTGCTGATGGCAAGAATGGTTTTATTCCTGCCAATTATTGCCAAGTACTCGACTCTACCGATCAATAAATGGTTTATAGTAAAGTATAAACTTTCAAGCAATATCAAAGCGATCAACATTAAAAGTTTATAAAAAAAAAAAAAAAAAAAATTTGTAAAAATAATCATCATAAAGTGTCATAAATATCATTATTAATACTCATCATTATATAATGTACATATTATTAATGATCAAAATAAATAAAATATAAAAATTTTATTAACAAAATGCTATATTTAGTAATATTCCAAAAAATAGATATTTTTTTCTTTTAAATCAACGGCCATTATTATAAAATTAAAACATCAGTTATTTAATTTTTATATTTATAATAATGAAATTTTTGCATTACAAAAAAAAAAAAAAAAAATTTATACCCAAAATAGGATTATTATAATTAATTATTTTTATTTTTTTTTTAAATTTTTTTAAAAAAAAATAAAAAATAATTTTTTTTTTTGTTTTTGAACAACACATTAATAAACACACACACCCAAAATTATAACAATAAAATTATAATATATCAAGGAATTTCTTTAATTTATATGGAATCATAGCTTTTTTTTTTAAAAAAAAAAAAATAAAAGAGAATGTTTTTTTTAAGAATTTGTTTATTATTTTTTTTTAATTTTTTAGTTTTATCAGCTATAAGTAAGTAAATAAATAAAAATAAATAAAATAATTAAAATAAAATAATGAAATATTTTTATAGTAATAAAAAATAATTATTATTTAATTGTTATTTTTTTATAAAATTTTAAGATTTTTTTATTTATAAAAAAATCATAATTATTTTATATATTAATAATATTTAAATATTATTATGGTTTAATATGTTTTTTATATTAATATTTTTAATTTATAGCATTAATTGGTAATATGGTAAATGGAGAAGAATTAATAGAAAGTCAAACTTTGGTGGACGAAGAAGTCGAACTTAAAGGGAAATTTAATTTAAAAACAGAGTTATTAGCAGGTACTTTAGCAGGTGTATCATCATGTATATTATTTTATCCTTTGGAGTGCATAGAGGCCAAACTACAGGTTCAAAGCAGTATTCCCACAGGTACACAAGCAGCAGCGAATATAATAAAAGATAAGAAAAGACCCATGAATATGGGTGTGTCTATAGGTGCACAAAATTCTATAGGACCAGTTACATTAGCAAAGAATATATTAAGAACAGAGGGAATCAAAGGATTTTATCAAGGGGTATCACCAACAATATTAGGTAATGCAGTTAATTGGGGTGTTTATTTTTCAATTTATCGTGCAACTAATCATTGGTGGAATATGCCCGATATAAATGGCAATGTTTATGAAGGCCCAGCATGGGTTGGTCATTCAGTTTCAGCTATTGCAGCAGGATTTATCACCACAGCAATTGTTAATCCATTCTGGGTATTAAAAATTCGTTTAGCTACAACAAAAAAATATAGCGGTATTGGGCATGCATTTCATTCAATTCTTCGTAGTGAAGGTGTAGGTGGATTTTGGAAAGGTGTTGGTATATCATTTATTGGTGTCTCTGAAGGTTTATTTCAATTTGTTTCATACGAATATATATTGGATCAAATAAGAGCCTCAAATCAAAATCACCAACTTTCAGTTGGAAACTATTTGTTTGCTGGTGGTGCTGCAAGATTTATTGCAGGTTGTATAACATATCCCTATTTACTCATTAGATCATCACTTCAATCAGAACCATGCCAATATAAATCAATGTCAGAAGCTATTCGAGGTATTTATAAATCTGAAGGTATCAAAGGATTTTATAAAGGCATAGGCCCAAATTTAGCAAGATCTGTTCCACCTGCCGCTTTTATGCTCTATATAGTCGAATTTTTTAGAAATTTATTAACCTCATCATAAATAAAATTTCATATTCCAAAAAAAAAAAAATCAAAATCAATTTTTTTTTGATTATTTTATTTTATTTATTTTATTTTTTTTTTAATAATTTTTTTTTTAATAAAACTAATTTTTATATTAATATAAATTTTTTTTTTTTTTAATTTACACACAAACAATTTTAAATGTAAGCATTATTTTATATTATTATATATTTATAAATTTTATAAATATTTATAAATATTTATTTTATTTCCACACTACACACAAAAAAATCAAAAGAAAAAAATGTACACTTCCCCACACTCCCTTTCTAATTTTATAAAATAATAGTAAATTTCCATTTTGATATTTTAATTTATTTTGTTGGATTTAATATTTATCAAAATAAAATAGATACTATTTATTTAATATTGTGTGTATCTTTTCATCTTCTTTTTTATTTTAAAAAAGTTAAAATTATTTTAATTGTTTAATCAATATAAAAAACCTAATCATTATCCACCACTATTAGTTTTTTTTTATTGTGTGTGTTTTTTGTCAACACCATCAACACTTTTTTAAAAAAAATCTAAGAGAATTATAATTTTTTAATTTATTTTTTTATTTTTTTTAAATTTTTTTTTTTTAATTTAAAATATATTAATTTTTTTTTTTTTTTCTTTTTCAATTTCAAATGAAATAAAATATATTATAGAAATTTTAAAGTTATAAAATAAAATCATAAAAACTTTTTTTTTTTATTTTTTATTTGTTTTTTTATTTTTTATTTCTCCATATATACTTTTTTAGAATTAATAAATAAAAAATCATCAATTATATAATTTAGTTTTTTTTTTGTTTTTTTTTTTTTTTTTTTTGTAAAAGTTTACATTATATATATTATTATAAAATGTTAAAAAATTTTATTTTTAAGTCCAAAGTATTCAATGTTGCTAATACTACCACCCCATTTATCTCATCCAATGGCGTTTGGATTGGTTCAAGATTCTATTCAATCGAGCAATTAAAAAAGAAAACAAATAATCAAAAAATCATCAAATGGGTTGAAGAACAAGCTAAGCTCTGTAAACCTGATAACATTTATGTTTGTGATGGTTCCGAACAAGAGTTTACAAAGTAAGATTCTAATATATAAATTGAATAAATTTTTATTTAAAATCAAAATATTAATTTTTTTTTTTTTGTTTTTTTTTTTAGATTTTGTAATAAAATGGTAGATAATGGTACATTAACAAAATTAAATTCTAAAAGACCAAATAGCTTTTTAGCAAGATCAGATCCAAATGATGTTGCAAGAGTTGAAAGTAGAACTTATATTTGTACTAAAAATAAAGAAGACGCAGGACCAAACAATAATTGGATGGACCCACAACAAATGAAGAATACATTGAAACCATTGTTTGATGGATCAATGAAAGGAAGAACCATGTACGTCATGCCATTTTCAATGGGTCCATTAGGTTCAGATATTAGCCACGTTGGTGTTCAAGTTACTGACTCTCCATTTGTCGTTTGTAATATGAAAATTATGACACGTATGGGTGATCAAGTTTTAAATCAAATGAAGGAAAATGACGATTTTGTACCATGTCTCCATACTGTCGGTGCACCATTAGAAAAAGGTCAAAAGGATAGTCATTGGCCATGTAACACAACTAAATATATTGTCCATTTCCCAGAAGAAAGAGCCATTCAATCATTTGGTAGCGGTTATGGTGGTAACGCTTTGTTAGGTAAAAAATGTTTCAGTCTTCGTATTGCTTCAGCTATGGCCAAAGAAGATGGTTGGTTAGCTGAACACATGCTTATTTTAGGTTTAACAAACGATAAAGGTGAAAAGAAATATATTGCTGCCGCCTTCCCATCAGCTTGTGGTAAAACTAATTTAGCTATGATGTTACCAACCATTCCAGGTTGGAAAGTAGAGACCCTCGGTGATGATATCAATTGGATGGTAAGAAAGAAAGACGGTCGTCTCTATGCCATCAATCCAGAGAATGGTTTCTTTGGTGTTGCTCCAGGTACATCAGCATCATCCAACCCAAATGCCTTAAAAGCCATCGATAGAAATACACTTTTCACCAATGTTGCTTTAACCCCAGATAATGATGTATGGTGGGAAGGTTTATCACCAGCTCCACAAAAGGCTATTGATTGGAAGGGTCAAGAATGGACACCATCCAAAGGAACTCCAGCCGCTCATCCAAACTCACGTTTCACTGCACCATTAAATCAATGCCCATCCATTGATCCAGCTTGGGATGATCCAAAAGGTGTACCAATCTCTGCTATTATTTTTGGTGGTAGACGTTCATCTACTATTCCATTAGTTTATGAATCATTCAATTGGAAACATGGTACCTTTATGGGTGCCTCAACCGCTTCAGAACAAACTGCTGCTGCCGAAGGTACTGTTGGTGCATTAAGACACGATCCAATGGCTATGCTTCCATTTTGCGGATATAATATGGGCGATTACTTTAAACATTGGTTATCAATAGATAATGATCCAGCAACCTCAAATAAACTTCCAAAGATTTTCTACGTTAATTGGTTCAGAAAAGATAAAAATAAGAAATTCTTATGGCCAGGTTTTGGTGAAAATTCAAGAGTACTTCGTTGGGTCTTTGACCGTTGTAATGCTAAAGGTGAAGAAAAAGCTGAAGCCACCGCCATTGGCTACATCCCATCCAAAGAAGCTCAAAAAGAATTGGCTGATGGTTTAGATATCTCTAAAGATGCCATGAGAGAACTCTTCACTCTCAACAAGGATGAATGGTTAAGTGATCTTCAAAGTATGAGAAAATATACTCAACAATTCGGTAATAGATTACCAAATGAAATTACAAATCAAATGAACAAATTAGAAGATAGAATCAATAAAGATTTATAAAAAAACAATTACAGTATCAATAATAATAATAACAATAAAAACAATAACATATGTTTAGTAAAATTAAAAAAAAATAAACAATTATTATATAATATCTAAAACAAAAATAGAATTCAAAATGATTTTAAAATGTTGGTTTAAAACTTTTTTTTTTCTTTAATAAATATAAAATTTTTGGGACTATATATTTTATTCTTTTTTATTTATTTGAATAAATTGTTTTTAAATCTATCATTGGCTTTATTATTATGTTTCAGTTTATTTATTTAATAGGCTGATGATGGGGGTATAACAATTTTCTTTTTAGTAGTACTGGTTTCGTGTTGTTTACCAGCTAACATAAGGCCATATACTGGATGAGAGTTACCACTGAATTTTGGTACAGCTTTTGCTCTGTTATCGAGTTCGTTTGGTGGTGGCTTACCAATTGCTGATTTGTGTGCGCTACCTGGTGCATGACCTTTTGGTAAAACTTCTTCTTTTAAAAATTTCTCAACAGTTTGTTGACTCTTTTGTTTTGAAATTGAACTAGTGTCATTATCAAATTTAACATTACCTGCGCTATTATTTAAACGTGTTGGTGCTGGTGATGTTGTTGGTGATGTTTTTTTTGGTCCTTCAAAATTCTCTTGTAATCTCTAAATAAAACAATAATTAGTTAAATGTTTATAATATTTAAAAAAAAAAAAAAAAAAGAATAAAAACAAAATATAAAAGATCTATCTTTTCGATTATATATACACTTACTCTTACTGATGGTGGTGATGATTCTTCCATTTTAAAATATTGAATTTTATTAATACAGAGATGTGTTAAAATGAGAGTTTAATAATAAATAATATAATACAATATATAATATAATTTCTAAGGTATATTATATAAATAGTTTAAATAATAATAATAATAATGATGATGATTTCTTTTGTACAGTTAAATATTTTATTTTATTTTATAAATGATAAATGATTATTAATTTATATAATTATTATTTTCTTCAATCTACCAATTCTTTTATATCTATTCTATTTCTTTTTTTATATTATTATACAACAACTTTAATTACAACAAACAAACAACAAAAATTAAAATGATTTGTGGTGTGTTGTGTAAAAATTAAAAAATTAAATATATTTTATAATATTTTTATTTTTAAATTTTGTGTGGTATTTAATGATTTGTGGTGGTGTATATAACCGAATAAAAAAATTTAAAAACTTAAAAAAAAAAGAAAGTTTTATAGTTATTATTATTATTATTATTTATAGTTTATTATTATTAGTTTAATAACAAAAAACTTGAATGTGTGAAGAAAAAAAAAAAATAAAAAAGATAACCAAAAAAAAAAAAAAAATTTTATTATAATAACTTTTTATAAAATTAAATTTTTTTAAAAAATAAAAATTTTTTTTTTTATTTTTTTTTATAATAAATAAGAGCCATCAGGGTTAATTCGCTTTGGATTATTTATTTTTTTTTTATTTTTTTTTTTATTTTTTTTTGATTACATATTTTTGGATTTAAAATCACTTAAAAAAAAATATGGTTTAAGAAATGAATATAAATTAAATTTTAACAAAAACCATTATATATAATACATTTATATTTATATTCAATTGAAAATATCATGACCATAATTAATAATTATTGGAAATAGCAACACATAGAAAAAAGTCAACGCATATGTTTCCTTTGATCGCCATGTATATATTACACGCAAAATAAAATAAAATAAAATAAAAAAAAAATAAAAATAAAAAAAATTTAAAAAAAAAAAAAATTTAAATATTTTTAAAAAAATTAATTAATTCTTTTTTCTTTTTTTTTATTTTTTCACACAAACAACTATTTTTGTTAATAATAATAATAAATAAAAATAAATAAAAAAGTATTTTTATATATTTTTAAAAAAAGCATAAACTATAGCCTCCGAAATATTAAAATTAATATAAATTATAATTTTAATAATAAAACGAAAATAGAGTTTTACATATAAAGCAATATTAATAGAATAATAGAATAATAGAATAATATATAATATTTTAATGAAACTTAAAAAAAGATATTTTTAGGAAAAAGACATACAGAGATAATTTTTTTTTTTTTTTAAAAAAAAAAGAAAATCAAATGATAACGACACTATTATTGTCTTGGGGTGGGACTATATCCTCAAAGATATTAAGTAATAATCAAAACAGTGACCAAACTCCAGCATTTACAAAAAGTAGTAGCAATGCATTACTAAAGTTAGATGAAAACAACAAAAATCCAATAATAGCAGTAGCAACAGCAACAACTAAAAAAGTAGCGGAAGCAGTAGTTTCGACAATGACCACTGACACCAAAAATATAGAGCAAACGATTAGTACAGCTGATTCGAGTTCAGATACGGTTCATCCATTACTACACGATGTTTACAAGTTTATGAGAGAGGGTATAGTTTCGTCAATTTTCTTTTTATTTTTGATGGCATTCTCTCACTTTATAATAAGGCGTTATATAAGGAAAAAGGATGGTATGTATTTTTAAAGACAACTCTAAAAAATAAAAAACAATGCATTATATTCAGTTCTAATATACATTATATTTTTAGATGAAAAAAAAATTTTAATACCCAGATTATTATGTACAATTTGTTTATCTATTTCAATAGCAGCAATGCTTTTAATACCAATTACAATTATAAGTAATGAAATTATGACCACATTTCCGTCAAGCTACTACACACAATGGCTAGATAGAGAGTTAATATTTTGTAAGTATCATGATAAAAAAAGCAGGATAGATATCGTACAAATATTAATGTTTTCTTTTTTTTTTTAGCTTTTTGGAATAAAATTTTTTGGGGCGCAAATATATCATTATTTATAATATTACCATTCACATATTTTTTATATGAGTCTGAAGGAATAAGGGGTAGGCCTCTAGGTAAAAGAATTAAAGAGGCATTGTTGGTATTGCTATTAGTGGCTGTAATTTTTGTTGGCTTTGTTTTTATAGTATTCAGTTTATTTTATGAAGAAAAAGAAGATAGTGGTCTATTTGAACATTTTAAAAGAATTAGTACAGATTATTTACCTTTTTCATATTCATTAATATCAACATTCGGTACTGTTGTTGTAATGCGTAAGTAAAATATTTTTATTTTAATGTTTTTAATTTTTATACTAATTTTATTATTTTTGATAGTATCAATACCAAGTGGATTTAATTATTTAATTACAAAATGTATAAATTTAAGAATTGTAAGACCAGTCGAGGACGAAATTAAAGCAGCTAAAATGGAAATTGAAAGTATTAACTTCACTTTAGAAAGAGCAGCAGCAGCAGGTTTTATAAATTTAAATAAAAAGAAAAGTAAAACTAGAAAGAGATTAGAGGAACTTAGAGAATCAAAAAATTATGAAAAGAAAGAAAACATTAAAAATAAAACCAATAACAATATAAATATAAATAGTAATACTAATAGTAACAACAGTAATAGTAGTAGTGATTCATCATCATTAAATAAAAGCGATAAAATAATGATTGGTGATAATCAGCAAAATGTAAATAATAATATCGATATAGCTCCAAATTTATCACCACCATTAAATTCACAAAATTTATCACACAGTTTAAATATAGCGAAAGATTTAAATAGTATAGATATAAATAATAATACAAATATAAAAGTTAATAATATTAATTCCAGTAATATAATTAAAAGTCAAGGTAACAGCATACAAAATACCTCCTCTGTAAATAGTAATATAAACAATAATAACAATAGCAATAACAATAATAACTCAGATAGCTTAGATAATAATGATAGTATTATAGATAATTTAGATAATGATATACCAAATAAACATAATTACGAAAGGAAAAAAGATTTAAATTTTAAAATATCACAGGAAGAAATTCAAAAATTAGAAGATACAAGAGACGAATTATATTTATATATAGAGAAATTATTAAAGCCAAGTTATTTCTCATCTACCATTCCAAGATTTTTAGCATCAGTATTTCTTACATTAATCAACTTTACTATAACTGGTTGGGTTATCTTTAAGGTTTTCATTCACATGGTAAAGAGATCGTTTGAATTATTTCAATTAGATTCAATTAAATCATATTTCGATACATGGATGTCATCGGCTATAGATCTTTCAAAAGGTTCATCAAAACTAGGTCCATTCGAATCACTATTAGAAACTACAATTATTATGTAAATATAGTTTTTATTTTTATTTTTAATATAATTTTTTAAAAATAATGCTAATGTTACGAATCATTTTATTATATTTATAGCTATTTAATGATATCAGCATTTGTTGGATTTTTAAATGAACCTTATTTTTCAAATATTAAACCAAGAATTCATTCAACATCACTAAGAAAGATGATCATCAATACGGGTATTATATTGTTAATGAGTTCAAGTTTTCCAGTTGTAGTTAGAACATTAGAAATCAGCAGATTTGATTTAATGGGATACTATTCACATACAAATTATCTTAGAAACGACTTTTTCAAAGTATTATATAGGTGCTCCTTCTTATTCATCGTTGCAAGAAGTTATTTAAAGAGTTTTGAAAATTCAAGATTGGTCTACTCTTTTAATGCAAATTTACTACTACCATTATTGACTAGATTCATACCATCATTCATATTGAATAGACTATTGAGTCAAAGTACAATACAAAAAATTAAGCAACAACAACAAATAGAAAAGCAAATTTTGAAACAACAACAAATTTCAGCACAAACCAATGTCGTTAAAAGTATTCATTCAGTTGCCAATGATTCAACACCCTCATCAACATTGTTTTCTATCATTTCTAAAAACCAAAACTTTTTACCAATACCTTCAAGTTCAACTTTTGGTTCTCCCACAAAAACAACATCAAATAATAATAATACCTCGCCAATCAACAATATTTTAGCAACAATATCACCCAATATTTCATCCACCTCATCCGTTTCATCAACAGCATATACAACTCCAACTTCCCCATTATTATTATCCTCTTCCTCATCGTCCTCGCCATCAAATTTATCTGCACCCTCATCACCACTCTTGGGTAGATCTAGCAAATCATTAAATAATAATAATAACAATAATAATATTAGTAATAATACTATTAATAATGATAAAACAAAGAATCAATTAAAATTATCTAAAAAGAATTCAATCTTTTCATTTTTTGGTGAATAACAAGGTTTAAAATAAAAATAAATAAATAAAAAAAATGTATATGTTGATATATTATAATATATAAAAAGTTGTAGTTTAGATTTTTATTTTTATTATTTTTTTGGTAAAATAAAATCTTTTGCAATATAATAGATTTCTGTTGATTCTTTACGAGAGGCATCAGGTTTCATTGTTTTAACTGAAGCGAAATCCTTTTCTAATAATTTGAAAAATTCTTTTTCTTCACCACCCCTTGAAACCTTGCATACAAAGGAACCACCTGGTTTTAATACTTGAAGTGCAAAGTTTAAGGCAGTGGTTTGTAATTCAATTAAACGACTATGATCGACTTGAGGAATACCACAATAGTGAGGAGCCATATCACTTAAAATTGAATCTATTAATCTTGTATTTCCACCATTGTTATTTTCGCTTATTGGCTCCTCATCTTGATAAACACTATTATAACCATTATTATTATCTATATTATTATCTATATTGTTTTTAATTCTGTATTCTAATAAACTTTTTTCTAAATCTTGTTGTCTTTTAGTTTCCAAGGCTTTGAGTAAATTTTTAAAAGTTCCATAACCTGCAAATTCTAAAATTTTATCTTGAGTTTCCTTTTTAGTGAAATCACCTTGTATAAATGGTGCTTTTTCAGTCAATTGGAAATTACTGTTGATATCTACTGAAATGACTAAACCATTATCCTTGACTTCTGCTCTTGCAATTTGGGTCCAACTGCCTGGTGAGGCACCTAAATCTACAACGATCATACCTGGCTTTAATAATCTGAGTTGTTTATTTATATTTATTAATTTGAAAGCTGCTCTTGAGACAAGACTAAGGGCTTTGGCTTCTTTTACATATATATCAGTTAAATGTCTTTTCATCCAATTGTTGTTAATAAAAACACTTGCTGCATATTTTGATAAAACTCCACCACCTCTGCCATTATTTACATTTTCAAGTTTATTAATTTCTGAATTATATTTTTTATTTACACTATTACTATTATTTTCTATTGTTTCATTTTCTTGGTATTTTTCCTCTACAAACTCTTCTTCTGATTCTTGTTTTTTATTTTTTGATCTTGATCTAACTCTTTTTTTTGATTTTAATGATGGTTGTGATTGTGGCTGTGGGCTTTGGTTAAAATTTTCTTCGTAACCAATTAATACTGGCTTTTTAGATCTCTTTGTCGAATAGTTTAAACCATTTATTGTATTATTACTGATGCTATTATAATATATCCTGGTTTTTAAAACATTATTGAATTTTATTAAACCATTCATTTTTTTAATGAAATTATTTAGAAAAAAAAATATAAAAAATAAAAAAAAAAAAAAATTACTTTCGTTTTTATGAAAAATATTAAAAAAAATAATTAAAAAATAATTTTTAAAAAAAAAATTCAAAAAATATCAAATTAATTTTTTTTTTACAACCACACAACAAAAAAACATTCCTTTAGTTTATTTATCCTTTTTTGTTCTTGGTGCTCATTTACTTAATAATAATTAGTTATAGGGATCTCAAACTTTCACTAATCGATGTGTTCTATAATATTAAAGGATCCTAACCCAAATTTTGTTTCAAAATCGAAAATAACCTCCAAATGAACCTATTTTATTACCATTTGCTCCAGTAAGAGTTAGAATCAAAAGATAATGAGTTTTTTATCAAGTCTTATCTCCATTCAAAAACAATTACAACAACAACCATCATCATTTTCATCAGCCTCATCACTATCAAATTTAACTCAAAAAAATGTTTTGAGATTGAAAAAAAATGAAGGCTAGAAATAACACATGATAATAATAGAAGTTTTAAAACAGTTTAACCTTTGGTTTCTATGTGATTGATAATGATTGTTATTTAATGTAAAAACTCACCAATTTATATTTTATATTTTATTTATCCAATAAAATACAATTTCAATTTAATAATAAAGAAATAA
>NW_003519474.1:0-22314 GCF_000190715.1 Dictyostelium purpureum | reverse complement strand
ACTTAACCCCAATAAATTTAAAAAATAAAACTGTTTTTTTTTATGTCTTTAAATCTTTAACGTTAAAAATATTGGGTGTTAATAAAAAACAAAAGAAAATAATTTGTAAATTGGAATAAAAAAATATATTTTAATATTGTAAGAGCCAAACAAGTTTATGCAATTTTGAAAAAAAAAAAAAAAACCCACTAAATTTTGAAATAATAAATGTGTGGGCTTTAACAATATAAAAAAAAAAAAAAAAAACAGAATTGGGGTTAATAAAAAACAAAAGAGGATAATTAGTAAAATATAATAAAATTTTTTTTTTTTGAATATTAAAAAAAAAAAAAAAAAAAAACAGTTTCTTTTATAATAAATTGTATAAATAGTTTTTTTTTTTTATTATTATTAAATAAAAGATAGAAATTAAATATAAAATGGCCACAGTAAGTGAAGTATGTCAAAAAATTGAAGATGATGTTGTATGTATAAAATTAATAGTTTTAATTTGATTTATTTGATTAAAATAATATATCTAACTTTATTATAATATATTTATAGGAAAGCATGTTACAAAAATATGACAAAGATGGAGACAGAAGTTTAACTCGTAGTGAAGTTATTGAATACTTTACTCAAAATAAAGTTAAGAACCCAAAAATTTCCGCTGTAATGATCTTTAAATTATTAGATACGGATAGAGGTAACAACATAATATATTCATTTATAATTTAATAAATAAAAAGTTGTTAATAAAATTTTAATTTTTGTAATTGCAGATGACACTATTTCAATTAATGAAATTAGAAAACATGCCACTAAATTAAATCAAAAGAATTTAGAAGATGCTATTACACGTGAAGTTAAACAATTTTTAGGCAGACATGACACAAATGGGGACCAAAAAATTACATTTGATGAATTTGTAGAAGACTTGGTTAAAACAGAAAAAATGGATAAAGAAAGTATGTTTTCAAATTTATAATTTAATTAATTAAATATAATAAAACAAACTAATATTTTATTTATTAGCTGCTAAAGATACTGCAGATTTTTTCTTTTCTGAAATTGATACTGATAAAGACAATATTTTGACTGTTGCTGAGCTTAGAAAAGTAAGTAATAAAATATTATATTATAATTACTTGAAAATATTAATATATTTTTTTTTAAATTTTTTATAACTTTTAGTATGTCGGCTCCTTAGCAAATCCACAACAATAAATGATTGCTTTGCAATGAAAAAAATCACTTTTAAGGTGATATAATTAATATTAATTAATAAAAAACATAGTTTAACATAAGGGTATATTTAAGGTTTAATAAGATTTATTTTTCTTTTAAATCATTTTTTTAATCTAATAAAAAAGTGATATAGGCAAGATATCTTTCTATTGGAATGCGGATAATGAAATATTTTATGAAAAACTTATTATTTTGGTGGTCTGCTATGATAAATTGATAAGTAATAATTATGAACTATTTGAATTTAAATTTAATTTGAAAGGATTTAGAATTAAAAAGCTATTACTTTTTGTTCCAGTAATTTTCATCATTATACTTAAAGAATTATCATCAAAAGATAGTGAATTTGGTTTATCAAATCTTAGTTACATTCCAAAACAATTACAATAACAATGATAATCACCCAATTCATCATCAATTTCTTCCAAGTGGTAAATAAAAAAATTAAAATAAATATAACATTTAATTATAAGTGCTCAAAACTTAACCCCAATAAATTTTAAAAACTAAACTGTTTTTTTTTCAAGTAAATACCAATTTATTTTTAACTTCAACAAAGAAGATAACCTATCAATTGGTATTTAAAAACAAAACAAAATAAAAGAAAATAAGTTGAATATTGGTATAAAAAAAAATTGGGGGTTAATAAAAACAAAATCAGATAACTTGTAAATTATTATAGAAAAAAAAAAAAAAAATTGAGGTTTAATAAAAAACAAAAGAGGATAATTTGTAAATTGTAATAAAATTTTTTTTTGGAATATTTATAAAATAAACAAAATAAAAAAAGATAATTTTAAAAAGTATTTAATGTAGTTATTTGGTGTTAAAAATTAAAAAAAAAAAATAGAAAAAAAATATTTATTTATCTGTTCGAATCTTGATAAAAAAGCAAAAGAGGGTAATTTTTAAATTGAAAAAAAAAAAAATTTTGAATATTAAAAAAAAAAAAATTTTCATTAAATAAATAATTTTTAATATTAAAAAAAATAAAAATTGGGGTTAAAAAAAAAACAAAAGAGGATAATTTGTAAATTAGAATTAAATTTTTTTTTTTAATATTAAATTGTTTCATTAAATAAATTGTATAAATAGTTTTTTTTTTTTCATTTTTTTTATTAAATAAAAGATAGAAATCAAATATAAAATGTCCACAATATTTCCAATAATTGATAAAATTGAAAGAGATGTTGTATGTATATAATTAATAGTTTTAATTTAATTTGATTTGATTAAAATAATATATCTAACTTAATTATATTTATAGGAAATAATGTTACTAAGATATGACCTTAATGAAGACAAACGTTTAACTCGAAAGGAAGTTATTGAATCCTTAAAACAGGATAAGGTTGAGGACCCAGAAATTTCCGCTGGATTGATCTTTAAATCAATAGATGTCAATAAAGGTAACAAAATAATATATTTATTTAAAATTTAATAAACTAAGAGTTGTTAATAAAATTTTAATTTTTGTAATTGCAGATGACATTATTTCAATTAGCGAAATTAGAGCAAATCTCAATAAATTAAATAAAAAGAATTTAGAAGAAGCTATTGCCCATGATTTAAAAGAATTTTTCGAAAATCATGACCAAAATAATGACAAAAAAATCACACTTGGCGAATTGGTTGAAGGCTTGGTTAGAGCTGAAAATTATGATAAAGAGAGTAAATTTTCAAATTTATAATTTAATTAAATAAATATTATAAAACTAACTAATATTTTATTTATTAGCTGCTAAAAAAATTGCAGAGTTAATCTTTAAAGCAAAAGATACTGATAATGATGGAGTTTTGACTGTTGGTGAGCTTGAAAAAGTAAGTAATAAAATATTATATTATAATTATACTTTGAAAATTTTAAATTAATTTTTTTAAATTTTTTATAACTTTTAGCATTTTCGTGCCATAGCATCAGAATATTTATAATTGATTGTTTTGCTATAAAAACTCACTTTAAGGTGATAAAATTAATAAAAACAAAATTATACATAAAGGTATTTTAATAGTTTAATAAAATTTTGTTTTATTTTTTATTTAAATCGTTTTTAATCTAATAAACAAGTGATTTAGGATATCTTTTATGAAAACCTATTATTTTGGTGGTTTGCTATGAGAAACTGATAAGTAATTGGACAAAGTCCCAACTGATTAAATAGAAAGCAAAGTTTGATAACAACAAAATATTTTAAAATTGGTATTATAATATCTTTTTTTCTTTTATCTATATAAATCGTGAAGAGCTCCATTTTTACAAGAGTAATAACCTAATAAATCTATTCCAATAATTATCTAACCGCCAACTCATCAATGTCTATAAGCAACTCTCCTCTATCCAAATAAACAAGGTATATCTATTGGTTTTGTTATCAATATCCATATATACAATTTATTATTGTTTTTATTTAAAAAAATAAAAAAACTTTTAAAGTTTATTATTATGTGTAATTTTATTATTTATTATTTATATATAAGAGCTTTTTATAATCTTTTAAGCTCGGCAGCTTGAATTTTATCATATTCTTTTTTGATTTGGACAGAATTTGATTTAAAGAATCCTGGAATTTCAGATGCTGAGTTTGGAATTGGTTTACCTTGTTTCTTAAAGCTACTTAAAACATCATTGATCATCTTTGCACTTTTAAATGTATTAACCATCGATGCAAATGTTTGAATTTCTGTATTTGAATCTTTGAGTATTCTTGCTCTTATTCTGAAAACATTCTTACGGAAGATATATGGATTCTCTCTTTCAGCTGGTGTCATACAATCGATAATTTTAAGGAAACTTTCAATTTCTTTTTTCTTTTCGTCTTCTTTAATTTGGTCTTTAAATTTTGCAAGGTATTCTCTAAATACATTATAATCATATTTTAAACCTTTTTCTAAAAATGAATGATATTCTTCATTTTCTCTTTTTTTGACTTCCTCTTCAGTAAGAGTTGGTGCTGTTGCATTGCTAGTACTGCTGCTGCTGCTGCTGCTATCATTTTTTTGTTGTTCTAAATTTGATTGAGTTTTTTTTTCTAAATCCTTTTCATTTGATGGATATTCTTTTTTTTCTTTTTCCTATAAACAATAAATTAAATAATAACTATTATTAATATTGGAAATCAAATATTGGTACGTTATGAGATCCTGAAACATACACCTCCAAATGCATTTTTAATTTTATTTATTGCTTCAAAAAAAAAATATGATTGATTTGATGAGTGGAATGATCTTGAATTATTTGAATTTATATTTAATTTGAAAGCATTTGGGATTAATAAACTATTGCTATTTAAACCTAAATTTAATGTGTATCTTTTATTTGTTATATTTATTAATCTACTCGTTCTATACATTTTTTAATAAAAAGGAAATGGAAAATGAAAAAAAAGTAAAAAAAAATAAAAAATAAAAAAAAATAAAAAATAAAAAATTTAAAATTGTTTTTTTCATTTTTTTTTTTTTTTTTTTCATAGTTTTATAAAAAATAAAGATAATAATTACTAAAATATCCAAATGAAAAAATTAAAAAAAAAAAAACTACAACTTTGATATTTATTATTAGTATTATTATTTGAAATTTACAGAATATAAATGGGCGGGGGGCATTAATTACAAAAAAAAAAAGAAAAAGAAATGGAAATTTATTTTTTGAAAATTTTTTTTTTTTTTTTTTTTTTTTATCCAACAAAACAATTTTATTGATCTCTTTTATAAACACAACATATTTTATTACTATAGCAAACAACCCTATTATAATTTGTTGTATTTAAAATTATTTTGTATTAAAATAGAAAACAATATTCGTTAATTTTATTATTTTTTTTTTTTTTAAATTTTATTTTTTTTTTTTAAATTTTTTTTTTTAAAATTTTTTTTTTTTATTTTTTTATTTAAATTTTTAAATTACATATTATTATTTTTATGATATAACTACAACAACAATTCCATTTTAAAATCCCATTTTTTTTTTTTTTTTTTTTGTTTTTCAAAAAAAACCCCCCCCAACACAAAAACTTTTTAGGGTTTAAAATCTTTTTTTTTACATTTTTAAAAAAAAAAGAAAGAGAAAAAGAGTGATTAATACACACTATAAACAAAAAAAACTATTCACATAACAATAAAAGTAACAATAACTATCATCTTGATTGTAAATAATTATAAAGAAAAAAATTAAATTAAAATTTAATAATATTAACACATATTTATATATATTAGCACACATTTACCCACATATTTATTTATTTTATTTTATTTTTTATTTTATTTTTTATTTTTAAAAATTTAAAATAATAAATAGTTATATACAAAAATAAAATAATTTCAAAAAATAATAATAATATAAAAATTTTAAAATATTTATAAATAATAATAATAATAATATAATAATAGTTTAAATTATAAAAATATGGCTTCTACCGAAATACCTATATTTACAACTCCACAAGAAGAAATTCAGTATTGGAAAAAGAGATTGGAGGAAAAACAACAGGATATGGATGATTTAGAAACAAGCTTTAACGAATTCCAAGACTTTTCAAAACAATTAGAAGAGGAAATGGAGGAAGAGCTGAGATTGTGCGAAAAGAAATGTTCAGATTTACAATCACAACATGCGTATGTAAATGATAGCAGTATTGCTGTTTTTTTTTTTTTTTTTTTTTTTTTTAATAAAAATAACTAATAGAATTTTTTTATAGGAGATTAAAAAATGATCACGAAACAGTTTTAGATAAATTAAATACAAGCAACAGAGAATCATCAAAATTAATAAACAGTTTACAGGACGAAGTTACAAAGCTACAGGCGATAAAACAAACTTTAACAGAAGATAAAAGAAAACTAGAGCAGGAAAATGATTCATTAGAGAGAAGAGAAAGAGCTTCCTCTGCATCAGTACAGGATCTATCAGATAAATTAGATAAAGTAATGGAGGAAAATGTTTGGATGCAAAGTGAGCTTGAAGAGTCAAAACAAATTGCAGATGAAACTATTCAAAGATTAAGAGATGATATTAGAGGTAGGTACATTATAATATTAAACTAAATTTAGTCGAAAATAAAAAAATATTAATTTACTTTATTAATACAGATTTAAGACTCGAAATTTCGGTAAGAGAAAGAAAGCCAACATTAAAATCATCATCATCGTCATCAACAGAAAAACCAAATAGCATAAATACAAAACGTGAAAACCCAATATCATTTAATATACCAAGAGCTCAAAAATCACAAAGACAAAAAACAGAAGACACTGCCTCATCATCTAGAGCGGGTTCATTATTAGTCGTCACAGAGCTTATTAATTTAGTATCAGATTTGGAGAATAGAATTTCCAACTTTAGATTAAAACCAAGTAATAGTAATGGTAATATAGCAGGTACACCAACTCATGATGGTTCAATAGCAGTACCCAATCCAACCCACATCACCTATTTTAAAACATACAAATTCATTAACAAATCTCAAAGAGTTTTCATTAAATAGTAATAATAATGTATTAGTTCCTAATGGCGCATCAACATCAACTACAGCAACCATAACAACTAGTAATGGTACTACTGCCAATAGTGGTTCATTATTAAGTTTTTTTGAAAGTACTAAAAATAACAATGGTGGTGGCAGTAGCAGTAATGACAATTTAGAAATTTTAAGTAATAATAATAACCATAATAATAATCATAATGACGACACTAATAATAGTAGTAATAATAATAGTTTAAATAATAGTCCTTTTAAACCAAATAATCACAATATAGGCGTTGTTAATATTATAAATGATGAATTATCAAAATAATAATTATTAAAAAAACTTATAAACAATAAAATGTACAAAAAAAATATAAAAAAATATAAAAAAATATAAGCTTCAAAAAAATAAAATATTTATTATAAAATAAAATTGTAAAACTATTAATATTTGTAATAAAAAAAAAAAGAAAAAAAAAAAGAAAAAGATTTTAGTTTTTATTTAAAAATTTATTATTTATAAATTTAAAATAGTTTTTTGTTAAAAATAGTTTAATTCTTTTACATTAAAAGGTATTATATCAATTTATTCATTACATTTTATAATTTATACTATTGCTAAACCTGTTATTATTTATTATTATCTTTTTGTGGGAAATTTTTTTGGCAGTATGAAACAAATTCGTCGATTAATAAAGGCCATGCTTCTGAAAAATCAAAGTTTGACAAATCACTTTTAACCGTTCTTGAAAATTCTAAAAAACATACCCATTGATCTTTATTTATTGATTTATATGGATTGGTCTATTTTTTTAAAAAAAAAAAGAATATAAGGTGTGTTAATATGATATGGTTTTTTTGTTTTTAAATAAAACTGTTACTTATCATGGTACAAACATTTAAAAATGATATAAAGTTCTTTGTATGTGGACCATCTGGTAAGATTAATTTTAACATTTCTGCTGCTGTTGTTAAATCGACTGATTTCTTACTATCTACTTCGCTTGCGAAACCAAATGAATATTTATAAAGCTCTGTAAATTTAGAGCTATCTATTTTAATTTTCTTTGCTAATGAATTTAATTCAGTTTTCATTGATGGAAGATCATTACACCTATTAAAAATACTAATATTAGTATTTAAATAATATTTAAAAAATGTGTTATATTGTTATTTATTTACCCTAATTTTTCAAAACCCTTATAAAATTCTTCTTGTTTAAAATAACCCATTTTATTGGCATCCATTGACCACGCTAAAATTAAAACCTCTAACTGTATTATTTAAAATTCTATATTAGTATATCGTTTGTTAATACTATGTGTTGAGTGGTAAATTTATATACATACACTATCTGGGGCAAGTCCTAAATCTGTACAAAACTTTGAAACACCTTCTGGTCCAATTGTTTTATCCTCATCTTTATATGTTTCGAATAATGTGTGAACTGGATTTGCTGAATAGTTTGCTATTTTTGAAATTGGATTAACTTTTTCATCTGGACTTTTCCTCTTTTTTGAACCCTATAAATAAAGATATTAATACAACATGTTTATAGCTTAAATATTTATATTTTACACGTACACTAGAATTCGACGACTCGTTAGTTGATGCGGTTGTTGATGCAGTTGACCCTGACGATTTTTTTGTATATTTTCTTGTCATTTTTTTGTATATATATTTATGTGATTTTTATTTACAATTTGGTAAAGAGTGATGATGATTCTTTTATTTTTTTTATTGTTTTTTTTGTATATATTTATATGATTTAATAAATATTTTGACTATTGTTACTAATGCCTATGTTGATAGATTTTATTTATAACTTTTATTTCTTTTAATATTTTATATAAACATAAATATAGTAATCATATATAAAAATTTATATAGAGTTAGAAAATAGAGATATAAAATAGGTTGGGATTGTATGATCTATTAATAAAAAGTTTGGTAAATGCTTTCTAACAATAACAAAAAACAGAAGACTTGCTACCTTCTTAGAATTTGAAATTTAAATAGAAAAAATAGAAAAAAAAATAAAATTTAAAAAAATTATAAAAAAAAAATTAATTAAAAAAAAAATTTAAAAAAAAAACAAAAAAAAAATTATATTTTAAAATTTTTATAAACATATTTTCAACATAAATGGTTTTTTTTATTTAAACACCAAACCATTTTAATTAAAAATAATGTTAAATAAAGATAAAAAAAAAAATTTTATTGATTAAATATCAAAAAAATAAAAAAAATAAAAAAAAAAAATAAAAAAAATCAGAAAAAAGGTCGCCACTATGATTTCACTATCGGGAAAAAATATAGAAAAGATGGGATATCAAAAAAAACAAAGTGATTAAATAATCAATAGATTTTAAATAATTATACTTTCTATACTTTTTATAAAAATATCAATTTTTTTTTTTTTTTTTTCCCCAAAAAGGGTTAATCAATACAGAATTATAAAAAATAAATTTTTTTTTTTATCAATCGGTTTTTTAATAAAACAATTCAATCATTTCTTTTCAAAAAAAAAGCTCCACCGCGATCATTATAGATGGGTTTTATTCTTTATTTTTTATAAAAAAAAAAAAATCTATATTTTCAAAAAAAAATAAGTTTTTTTTTATTTTTTTTTATTTTACTATTTATTTAAAATTAAATAAAGATAACCCTTTTTTTTTTTTTTTAAAATTTTTTTATTAATTTTTTAGTTAATAAATAATATAAACAAATAAATAGAATGGGTAATAATCAAACAAAACAAGATTTTAGAACACTTGCACAAACATCAAGATTGGACCATAGTGAGTTAAAAGAATTATTGAAACAATTTAAATCAATTTCAAAAAATGGTGAAATAAAAAAAGAAGATATCAAATCAATAATAGAAAAAAAGTATGGTGGTAGTGAAAGTTCATTATCAAACATTTTATTCAATTTATTTGATAAAGATAATAGTAAAGGTATCAATTTCCAAGAGTTTTGTTTAGCATATGGTTTCTTGGTAAATAAAAGTTTAGATGATGTTATCGAGGTATCATTCAAATGTTTAGATCTCAATGGGTAACTTTTATTTTTCAAATATAGGGTATTTTTAAATTGTATTAACATTATATTTTATTTAAATTTTATTTATATTGGCGATAGTGACGGACATATCTCTAGAAACGAGTTAAGAGCAGTAGTAATGATGAATAAAAAAATGGAAAAATATTTAAGAGTTCATAAAAAACAATTACCATTAGATAAAATTACATTCCAACCTATTGAAGTTTCAAAGATTAACGAAGAGGCTGACACTTTATTCCAACGTTTGGATATGTGTGTATAATAATATTATTTATTTATATGTATCATTTTATTAATTTTTTTATATTATAAATCTATAGCAATAAAGATGGTGAAGTTTCAAAAGAAGAGTTTATAAGTTTAGCCTCGGCTGATTCTAGTTTAAAGCAACAATTAACATCCTATTTAGTTAAAGATGAAACATTAGATTTCTTCAATTAACCATCAAAATCAAAATCAATATTTTTGTACAAATATAATGAAACTTTTTAGTCTTTATAAAACTATATAAATGGTTTTTATTTTTTATAATAAATGTATTGCTTTTTATTATAAAAAATTTATAGTTTTATAGTTTTTTAATTAATTTTTTATTTTATTTATTTTACTATTTAAACAATTTGTAATATATCTAATAACCTAATAATTTTTTAACTAAAATAATGTGGTATTTGTTATACATAGTAGCACCGAATTTACAACTGAGTAAGTTTTGAATGACAGAGCCTTTATTCCCGTATGCATAACGAGCTCTTACTGATTCACATGGTAAACAAAATTGTTCAGTTCTTTGGAGGGCTAATTCATCAGTTTCGACGATCTTGTTGAAACCAGTAACGATGACCATATTGGTGGAGGCAGTGAAACCACCAACTCTTGTTCCTGATGCATCAGCAACATAGATGTTACCACTCTTGGTAATGGCACAAACTGATGATAAGAAATAATCGGAGGCTAAAGCTACTTTACGGGCAACACCTTGTTCAGCAGCTGGTTTTGCTAAAATTTTCTTGTGAACATTTTTCCATTTACAATCATCAGAGAAATAGTATTTCTTGAAACCTATAAATGTAATATAATTATAAAATTAATAAATTTTTTTTATTTATTTATTTATTTATTTATTTATTTATTTTTTAAATTTTTACATACCAATTTCATCAAGAGTGCATGAACTAGCAGCCATAACTTCAGAATCTTTTGGAATTTCGTCAATTAATAATTGGAGAGCAGCGGCTTCATCCTCGACAACGGTAACTCTGTGGTTTTTGAGTTCTAAGTTTTTAACAGTTTCTAATAATAATTCATTTGATGGGGCAACTCTAAATTTTTTTTCATCGACTTTAAAATCTTTTTCAGTTTCGCCTAATTGTTTGAAAGATAACATTTTGATGGTATTATTTATTTATGTATATTTAAAAATATAATAATGGATAGGAAAAAAAAAAAATTATTTATAAAAAAAAAAAATGTATTAATTTTGAAATTAAATAAAAAAAAAAATAAAAAAAAATTTTAAGGTGTGGATGAAGATTTTTAAAATAATAAAATTACCTTGAATGATTTTATGCGATATTTAAAGACACACACCACCAAAAAAAAAAAAAAAAAAAATTTTGTATTCTCACAAATTTTGTATTCTGTGAATCTATTTTATTATATTAAAAATTTTATTCAAAATATGGCAAAAAAAAAAAAATTCGAATTTTATTTAAAAAAATAATTTTTAAAATAATTTTTTTTTATGATTTTTTTTTTTTTAATAATTGTTTTAGCAATAAATTCACCAAAAAAAAAAAATATCATTAGATGAATATTTTAAACCAACTGACTTTGAAAGCAAATTCATTGTTATCACCACATGGCATTATACCAAGCGACAGAAAATCCTTGGATGCTTTAGTTTCTATATTCGAAAAAATCAAATGCAGTGATTTATTCATTGACAAAAATCAACCGTTAACAACTCATTATGCTCAATTAGGAGACAAGTTCAAAAGCAAAATTATATTTTATTACCCACTATTAGAGAATGAAAAATTTACATTGGCAATATTTGCATTCCCACCACATACAAAAATACCAATACATGACCATCCACAGATGACAGTATTGAGTAAAGTATTATATGGTAAAGTTAATTGTAAATCATTTGATTGGATAAGGTAATATAAAAATAAAAATAAAAACAAAACAAAATAAAATAAATGTATACTTACTTATTTTTTTTATATCATAGGAAATCAAATAACGAAATTATTACAAACAATATAAAAAATGGTAAAGCTAGATATATAGGTGAAAGAGATATTACAGAAAATGATAATGTTAAAATAACATTACCAGATGAAGAAAACATACATACCTTTGAAACATCAGAGGATCATAGTGCAGTTTTAGATTTATTGTACCCACCTTATGAACAATATAAAAGGGATTGCACATATTATAGACCAACATCACCCACATTAGACTTTAAAAACAATGAAATTATAGATTTTGAATCATATTCACCAGATTTTGACTGTCGTAGCTTTTTAAATCATAGAGGTTTAATGGAAATTCATAGAGAATTAACATTATTCGATAATAATCATAAATAATAATAATAATAATAATAATAATAATAATAATAATAATAATAATAATAAGTAATAATAAATATATAGTTATATAACAACAAATAATTGTTTAAAAGTTAAATAAATTAAATCGAAAAAAATGTACATTGTATAAAATTTGTAAATAAAAATAAATTTGTTAAAGTATACTTTAGGTTTTTTAATAGTTTTATAGTTTAGATGTTGTATCTTTTATTTTTTTATTTTTGTTCATTGATTTCGTTTGGCAGTGTATGTTTGTCAAGATTTGATTTTAATAGTTCCAGTAGTTGATTGTTATTTTCTCTTTGTGAAGTTTTTAAATAATGGTTTATGAGGGATACAATTGTAGTGTTGGGTTCTTTTGAATTTTTATATAAATTTATCAATCCTTCTAAAAATTCGGTATTGTTTAAATAAGGGAAATCTTCAGTTTTTAAATTGATGACGGCAGAGCCTAATATTTTGATTAGATCTTGGTATTTCCTGTTGTAATATAAAACATTGATGAAATCTTTAATTGGAGATACAAAATTAAAAGGATTTTTATCTGTAGGGGTATCACCTATATATATTTTGAATGAGATATATGAAGGATTACTGATTTCTATTGTGAAGTAGTTGTTTGAAACCCATTTAAAAAACTTTGATTTGATATCATTTTCGTTTATTAAAAAAAATAGGCTTGTACGTTCAAAGTGATATAATATGGTTGCAATGTTATTGACTGTTAATCTATCGTCATTTTCAAAAGCCTCGATCAAAATATGTGTAATATCATAGATTTCACATGTGGGGGATGAATAGTACAATTCCGGATAATTGAATGCCCTGATAACTCTTTCTATGAAACATTCATTTTTAAATTGGCTATAGTCCAATAGATGATATGCATGGACAAATCTTTTATGACTTGCTACAGTTGTTTCTGAGAATTTGTCCTTTAGACTCTCTAAAATATTAAAATCCCTTTTTGATGCACCAATTTGTTGAACATTTATTGAAAATTTATTATTGAGAGATTTCATTAGCTTTTCATAATGTTCTAAAATTGTGATTTTTGAAATGAACCAACATTTTGAGTTTCCGATTCCAAATACTTCTCTTTGATAATATTTGAAATAGTAATCCAGTGTTTTTGTTGAGCCTATAGTCTGAGCAAATATTATTTGGAGTTTGATTATTTCATTTTTAATAAATTGGTCAATGATTCTTGGGTATCTCTGTTTAATCAGTTCGAGGTATTCCACATCACCATTTTTTAAAACTTGTATAACACATAAACCTGCTTTTGCCATTAGAAATTCTTTTGACTTGGAAATTACATCTTTGAAATCCACTAAACTTTTTAGAGGGCTGGTATTTACCAAAAAAGTATCTATACTAGTTGATTCTTTAACTTGAATAGCTTGGGATAAATAATGTTCTAAATCTTCTTTTTTGTAATGGTTTTCATTTGTAAGGTTATTAATACCAATACAAATACTATTTACTAAGACAGATACTAAATCTCTTGGGTTATGTATTGATTTTATAATAATATCAAAATAGTTTAATATTATATCCAATACAATATTATTATCATTATTATTATCATTATTGTATTTTAAAATTTGTGATGATTCTATTAATTTTAATACATTTGTATTTAATTGGTTTTTTGTAAATTGGCTGAATTGACACTCTAGAGTATTGTCTTTAATAAAGTTATAGTCTTTATTACTGATTAGCGAGGTGATTGATTGTTTATTTCTTAATGGTAGTATTTTAAAATTATCTATTATAAATTTGCTTGCTATTATTAATTTTTTTAAAGTTAATTGATCGATTTTAATAGAGTTTATTATAAATTCATTTATTGTGATGCTGCCATAGTTTTGAGTTAAATATTTAAATATTTTGATGGATCTCCATTCTAAAATTTCACATTGGATTTTTATTTTGACCGAATAATCTTTGATAACAGTCTTGAAAATGTTCCTTTTATAAAACTCTTTTGATATTTCGACGATTTCTTGATTTGATATATTATAAACTTTTATAAATTGGTTGAATGCTACAATATTTCCATGGGAAAGAATGGTACCTAATAGTTCTTTATTTGACCTTAATTTTAAATCTTTGGAATAGTTTAAGAAAAATTGATTATAAAAATCTTGATTCTCTTTATTGTTCTTAATGATTCTTTCATAGATTATTTCGTAATCACCCAGATATAAAATTCCACCCGATTTGACCTTGTCTCTGATTATCTCTGGACCGTTGTATCTTATAATGATATTATTAACATTGATCAAACAATTATAGTGGTCTAATTTTCTAAAATTTGAAAATATTTTATTTCTTATAAAAATATTTTTATATATTCTCCAAAATAGAGTTTCATTTAATGATAATTCTTTATTATTATTATACATATAATTGAAATTTCAAATTTTTTTGAGAAATGGTGTGGAGGGGTAATTGGAATTGCTTTGATTGATTTGGTAAATTAAAATTTTTTTAAATTATAAAAAAATTTAAAAAAAATTAAAAAAATTAATAAACAAATATCAAAAAAAAAAAAAAAAACTTTATAAATTTCAAAAAACCTTAGAAAAATAAAATGAAATTGTAAATAAAAATAATTAATTAAAATAATTTATTTAAATTTATTAATAATTTATTAATTTATTAATTTATTTATTTGCTTTTTTATTTATTTATTTATTTATTTATTATATGTTTGCTGGTGAGCGGTGCCCAGAGAAAATTGCTGTGCAAGCTATATGGTGATTTTGGTGGTATAGGTGATTGTGGTGACGCAACTGTTGAGAATGAAAACCATGATGGTGGTGGTGTCTAAACTGTTGAGGATGGTGTATCATTGTCAGTTGATAGATATTGAGAGAGTGGTATTTGTTGAGCAACGACTGGGGTAAAGTGAGCAACTGGAGCAAGTGGAGCTACCGGGGCACATGAAGAAACGGGAGCTACTGACGCATGTGCAGCAGCAAGATAACGTTCAGCATAAGGAAACGAAGATGAGAGTTGTACATTATTGAGTAAATCACCGGTGACGTTATTGTTGATAATGAAAGTTATCAACTTTACAATTCTATAATGCTTTTCCATATCTGATCTAAATTGGGAATTAGCATCAAAGGATAATTAATTTGTTTTTAATCAAATCTTAGACCCATTCATTAACAATTACAACAACAACCATCATCACCTTATTCATCATCAAGTTCATCTGCCTTATCACCAACTGCTTGGTCATTGGATTCTTCAGAATCAACCTGTAGGTTGGTTTGGAGGTCATTGTGGGTCATGTCCTTCATGTTTAGAAAATGAATGGGCTCATTGTGAAAAAGGAAAGGTTTGTGGTATTCATTATGACGGTGGTTATACAGAGCATATGACATGTCCTGAAGATGCTTTGGTATTTGCCCAGAGGATATGGATCCAATTGAATCAGCTCCATTATTATGTGCAGGTATTACTGTATACAATTCATTTAGAAACTTAAATATTAAGTCAGGATCGTTGGTCGGTATTCAAGGTATTGGTGGTTTGGGTCATTTAGGTATTCAATAATGCTTGCACTTTTACCAGAACCATTCAATGCCAATGCTGGTGCAATAATTGGCGGTAATAAATCAATTGTTGGTTGGGTTTCAGGTGATTCTCGTGTAAGTATAAATAATATAGTTATACATTGCACTAAATATATAAAATAAATAATGTGTAATAAAACATACTATCATTATCAAATTTAACTATTCATGATTGAAAAAAAAAATGGAAATGACACTTTGGAAAAAAAAAATTTAAAAGCAATTTAAACTTGGTTTCGATATGATCAATAATGATTGTTGTCTCTTGGAGTCATTGTTTGACGTTAAAGCTCATGAATATTTATTATGGTAAAAATTGAATCTTTATTATTCATTAAAATTAATAATAAATAAATTAAACCCCAAAATCAAGTGGTTATTTAAAATAAAAATAAATAAATATTTAATAACAGCCGCTCACAATTTAACCCCAATAAATATAATAATTAAACTGTTTTATTTTAATACCAATTCAATATTTCAACACTATAATCAACTATTTTTTTTTTATCTCTTAATCTTTAATATAAAAAAAAAAATTGGCGTTAACTAAAAACAAAAGAAGATAATTTGTAGTTTGAAATAAATTTTTTTTTTTTGAACATTAAAAAAAAAAAAATTGGGGTTAATAAAAAACAAAAACAAAAGAGGATAATTTGTCAGTTGGCATATAAAAAATATGGGATAAAAAAAAAAACAAAATTGGGGTTAAAAAAAAACAAAAAAAAAGAGGATAATTTGTAAATTGGAATAAAAATATTTTTTTTTGAGTTTGAAAAAAAAAAAAAGTTTAATAAAATAAATTGTATAAATAGTTTTTTATTAAATATAATTTAACAAAAGATAGAAATCAAATATAAAATGGCTACAGTAAGGGATGTATGTAAAAAAATTGAAAGAGATGTTGTATGTATATAATTAATAGTTTTAATATAATTTGATAAAAAAATATATCTAACCAAAATATTATATATTTTTATAGGAAGACATGCTAGAAAAATATGACAAAGATGGAGACAAAAGTTTAACTCGTAGTGAAGTTATTGAATACTTTACTCAAAATAATGTTAAGAACCCAACTATTCATGCTGCATTGATCTTTAAATTATTAGATGTCGATAGAGGTACCAACATAATATATTTATTTATAATTTAATAAATTAAAAGTTATTAATAAAATTTTAATTTGTAATTGCAGATGACACTATTACAATTAATGAAATTAGAAAACATGTCAATAAAATAAATCAAAAGAATTTAGAAGAAGCTATTACCCGTCAAGTAGGCCAATATTTAGAAAGATATGACCAAAATGGTGATTTCAAAATCACATTTGATGAAATGGTTGAAAGCTTGATTAAAGTTACAAAATTGGATAAAAACAGTAAATTTTTAAATTTATAATTTAATTAATTAAATTTAATAAAACTTACTAATATTTTATTTATTAGCTGCTAGAGAAACTGCAGAGTTTTATTTTAGCCAAATTGATACTGATAATGATTATGTTTTGACTGTTGATGAGCTTAAAAAAGTAAGTAATAAAATATTATTATAGTTATACTTTGAAAATTATAAACTAATTTAATTTTTTTAAAATTTTTTATTACTTTTAGTATTGCTGCTCCTTAGCAAATCCACAACAATAATTGACTGTTTTTCAATGAAAAAAAATCACTTTTAAGGTGATATAGTTAATATTAATTAATTAATAAAAAACAAAAATATAAATAAAGGTATTTTAATAGTTTAATAAATTTTATTTTTTATTTAAATTGTTTTTTTAATCTAATAAAAAAGTTATAGACTATCTTTCGATTGGAATGCGGATAATGAAATCTTTTATGAAAAACCTATTATTTTGGAGGTCTATTATGAGAAATTGATAAGCAATTGGACAAGGTCTCAACTGATTAAATAGAAAGCAAAGTTTCATATCAAAATATTTTAAATTCGGAATATTTGATTCTTCTATAATATCTTCTTTTTCTTCTTTAATTTTATCTATTATAATTTGTGAGGAGCTTTATTTTTACAATAACATTTTTTAATTAAATAACAATTTAATTTTTTAAAAAAAATTTAAAAAAAAATTTTATTTTTATTTTATTTTTTTATATTTTTTTTTTTTAATTATTTAAAATATTTTTATTGTGTGGGTTTCTTATTTTGGTAAATTAATTATTATTTTATAGTAATTACATTAACATTTAATATAAATACTATCATTATGACATCGTCAAACACACTTATACATAAATATACACAAAAAAATGAATTTCAAAAATAAACACTTATTTTATTTAAATTAAATTCTAAAATAAAAATAAACTAAATATATAAATAAAAAATATTCATAGAATATTTTATATAAACCACTTTAAATATATAATAAATATTTTATTCTCCAAAAAAAATGTTATAAAATGGGTATTATATTAGAAGAAAAGTATGTTGTTTATATTAATTATATTAATTTTTCTTTATTATAAAACTAATAAAATTTAATAATTTTTTTATTAATTTAAATAAAATAATATAAAATAAAATAAAATAAAATAAAATAAAATAAAATAAAAGTTATATAAAATTAAATGAAATGATATTTAATGATATTTTACAATATTTAATAATTAAAAAACAATCTTTCAAAAGTTTATTAGAAATATCATTAATATCCAAACAGTCATTCAAGATAATACAAAATTTAATAACACACCAACAAAAACAATTAAAAATAACAATAGGAAGTATAGATTCAATAAAGAAATATATCGAGAATAGTTTAGATTGCAGTAATGAGGTTTACAAAATTAAATTATTTCAATTTAGAGATATAGAGTATGTAAGATGCAGAGGAAGCAAGCCAAAGGTTTATAAAATTAAAAGTGGTGTTGAGTTAAAAGAGTTTTTAAAAGAGAATTGTCCACAGCTAAAGAGAGTACATTTACTTACTTTTACATTCGCCGATAGATTTGAAGGAAGAGATTTGGATCATTTCTTGTTCAAGCAGTTAATAGAATCTCATCACGATTATTCAGAAGGAGGATTCTTTAGTTTTGACCAGGTGGAAAGTGATCTTTGTTCAGAGTATTTACCTCTCTCCAACAGAAAGGAATTTAACGAGACCCATGGTGCCGATAAATTGCAAATCTCATTATATAATTACAGCTTGGACGATGTTTTTCACTATCAACCAAGGAAACTTTCAATCAAATACAGCAGATTCAGGGGTTTACTATTGTATAATTTAGATCCATTTTTAAAATTTGACTCTATAGAATCTCTTTTCATACAGCAACCAGTAACAGCAAAATTCATAAGGAAAGCTTTGGCATCAAAATCATTGAAATCCCTATCAGTCACCTTTATGTTTGAAAAAGACTTTGATTTGTTTATTGGCAAGGTAAAGCCTGAAGACGCTATCGATAGCGATATCGATACCAACGGAGATAGTGTTATAGTGTATGAAGAAAGTGGTGACGAGGACGAGTACTATTCTTCGAATAAAGATGCATTAATCGACAATATAAAGACAAAAAAACCAAAAAAGAATCCAATCAGAGAAGAGACATCAAAAAGAGAGCTTCTCGTTAAAGAACTAACTGATTCCTTACAAGAGCTATCAAGTAATAGCACATTAAAGAAGTTAGAGATTCGTATACTATTGCCTTTTTATTGCAGAGACCCAACCCTGTTATTTGAGAGTATTAAATCAAGCGGAAACCAGACACTAAGCAAGTTAAGTATACCAGGATACAATGTAACTAAATCAAACTTTTTAGCACCTCTATTAAAAGTCCCATCCATTTCAACATTATATTTCGAAAGTAATCCAAATTTCAAATATAATGTTAAATCATTTAATGCATACCTCAACCATGTTAATGAAAATCCAAATATTTCCAAGTTCAAATGTTCATTGGTTTACCATTTCGCTGCATGTGATATAATACTAGAGAGACTCGTTAGATACTTTAAAGAAAACACAAGAACCCTTTCTATTTTTATAACATTTCAAGTTATTATGGAAAACTTTTTCGAATCATCCAGCAAAATATTAACAGACGAATTTTGTAAAAAAGTTCAACAGGATTGTTTAAATATTCAAGATCAACTATTACAACAATTAAAACAAAGTAATAACAAAACACTATCATTAATATTTAATCCATAATAATAAAAATACAAAAATTTAATTTTTTTTATGTAACCATAGCCCTTAAATCATGATGTTTTTAAACGCCGTATTTCTAATAAAATATAGTTTATTGTTATTTGTGATATTAAAATGATTTTAACAGTATTATTATAATTAAAAAAGAATTCAATCTACAAAAATTACACAGTTGTGATTTTTTAAAATAGTAATCTCGAAAAACAGATTCTAATTTTAAAAAAAAAAAAAAAATTTTATTTTTTTTTTTTTTTAAAATTAATTAAACACCACATATAATGATTATTTTAATTTGTGCAAACTCTTTCAAAAAAAAATAAATAATAGTTTCATATGTTTTTCAGGCACACTCAAACTACACTAAATAATAATATGGGAGTTGCGGTTGAATTTTTGATTTCATTTAAAATGATGTATGATTTGATAAAAAAATCTTTTATTAAAAAAAAAAAAAAAAAAAAATTGAATAAAAATGTGTGTTAACACACCCTAATTCACATTCACACTAAAGAAAAATGATTGTTTTTACATATTATTTTTTGTATTAAAAAATGTGGGGGCTTTTAATGTGGTGTTTATTGGTCGGTTTTTTAAAATACAATATTTTTGTGATTGTGTTTTATTGTTATTATTTACACATGATAACACACCACAAATTGTTTTTTTTTATCTTTTGGGAAGAAGGAGGGGTAAAAATTATAAAAAAAAACAATACATACCCTCTACAAATCATTTCAACCTAGACAGTTATGATTCTTGGATAAGAGAGAGAGGCTTAACAAAGTGGAGCTTTTTTTCAATAATTTTTTAAATTTAGTATGTGGGTAGTGAGTTTTGTTTTTATTTTATATATTTTTATAATATAATATAAATACATATATATCATTTGAAATTTATATAATCAATTTTATTTTTAAACTATCTCCTTTTTTATAGATAAAATACAATAAAAAATAATAATAATAAAAATAAAAAAATTATTTGTTTTTTTTTTTTTTTTTCTTTTTTTTTCTTTCATTTTTTATTTTAAAAGAATTTACTTTAAAAATAATGATTTTAAAATAAGATAGAAAAGTTCTAATTTTAATTAATATTTTTTTTTTATTTTTTTGTTATTTTTTTCTTCCACCTTTAAATCATTTCAAATCAATTTTTTTCTTTTTTCTTTTTTCTTTTATTTTAATTTTAGTTTCCCATTATTTTATGTAATAGTCAGTGATTAGTAATAAATTAGTACTTGCTCTCACTTGTATAATTAATTTGTAATATTAAATATTAAAATCATTCCATAATCATTTTTTCCATAAAAAATTATACTATAATACTATCAATAATTTTTTTTTTTTTGATTTTACTTTTTTTATAAATAAATACGCAATATATTAAATAAAATAATTACACATTTAAATATTTAATTCTGGGTAAATATATTTTTTAAAATTTTTTTTTTTTGGTTTTTTTTATTTTTTACAAAAAAATTTGATTTTTTTTACATTTCATAATTATTAAATTCACACAGAAATAAAATTATTATTTATATAATTATAATAAATTTAACAATAAAAAATGGATTGAAATTTAGATTTAATAACTTCACAAATAATGAAGGTTAAATATAGTAAATAATAAAATATAGATGGATCAAAATTTAATCACTTTGGGATATAGATAAAAATAACTCACACACCACATCCATCTATCAATCTCTATCTACACACATATTTAAAGAGTAAATATATTACAAATAAAATATTTTATAATAGTTTTACTCTTTTTTATTTTATATTGTTTTATAATAATTTTTCAAAATTTTATGAAAAATAAATAAATAATATTACTCGTTATGATGTTAATATGTTGATTTTTTTTTTTTTTTTTTATAATTTTTATTTCACAACGCAATAACAAATGTGATATTCTATTATATAATAATAAAATATTAAAAATCTATTAATTAATTAAAACACCCCAATACTTTGCTTTAGCTCACCCTTTTCCATTAAAAACAAAAATAAAAATAATTATATAAATTTATTTAACACACACACACACACACAAAGACAAATATGTTTATTTTTATATAATTATGTACAAATATATAAATATTTTTTAATTAATTAAATTTAAATTTAAAATTAAACTTTTATTTTAATTAAATTTTTTTTTTTTTTTTTTTTTTTTTT